>NC_086448.1:207538795-207601690 GCF_028390025.1 Pseudophryne corroboree
GTGTGGTTATGGCTTGCAGTACTGACTGTGTAGCAAAGTGCTTGTGAAAAAGTTAATGTTGTTGTACTGAGTTGCTACACAGGCTGTCGGCTGAACACAATAACTTGCTCTGTGTATTTAACATGGGACAGAACAATGTAATTTTTAAATGCTGATGGGTTTTTATTTAGCCACAACCTAGTTATTACATATGTCATTCTAGGGCAAGCACAACGCCAAGCAGCGGCTGGAAGGCCTCCAAATTCTAGGCCAGCCTAATCCCCTTCTCCGCCCCCCTCCCCTTCTGTGGCCCAATTCCCCTCTCCGCCCCCCCTCCCCCTCTCTTTCCCAATCCCCTTCTCCGCCCCACTCCCCTTCTGTGGCCCAATCCCCCTCTCCGCCCCCTCCCCCTCTCTTTCCCAATCCCCTTCTCCTCCCCACTCCCCTTTTGTGGCCCAATCCACACTGAGCTTTTTTGAACAACGAACGATCTGGATCGGATTGAACTGCTGGGATTAAGGGGATTGAGCTGCATGCATGGACGACTGACAACCTGCTTCAAATGACCATGAGTGCATGCATCGTACATCGTTTGCTGTGTACACACTTGAACGATTTTAACGATCTGAACGCTTTGATCGTTCACAACCATCATTATCGCTCAAATCTATTGAAAAAAATCTTCTAGTGTGTATGTACTTTAGGGCCTACTTCAGGTTGGATCGCAATACCACAAAAACTGCTAAAATGATGCGAGCGCATTTGCAGGGCCAATCCTGCGCATGCGCCCACATTTTCTGCGGGCGCCCCACAGAAAATGGGATTGCTTCTGCCTGTCAATTAGGCGGGGTGGGGGCGACGGAGCGTTGCAGGGTCGGCAAGTTGCGGGGACGGTGATGGATAAATGGTAGCCGTGATGTCACATGCAGCCGCTGCGATCTGAAAACTGCCAGCGGGCCTCCTGAGGGCACAGCCAGTAGCAGGAGGCTACCTACTTTTTAGCAATCTCGCTGACATTGCGGTGCATGGTTAAGGGAAAAGGGGGGGTTTTGGGCTGATAGCATGCTGTGCGGCCTTGCCCTGCAATGGGCGGCACCCAGCATGCAATCCAAAGGATTGCAATCCTTACTGCATCAGGTCCTTAATACTTAGAAATACTGTACTTAGAAGAGTTAGACAAGTATGCCGCGAGTATCGTCAGCAACTAAACAAAATGAAAGGTAAAATATATTGGATTTTGAAAGGTTTTCCCTGGTGCTTAAAATGCACCTACGTAACTTGGAAATACCTTGCTCAAAAGTACAAAATTCACGGTATATTACTCCTTTATTTCCACGTTTGCACAAACTTTGAAAGCAATAGCTATACATGTCATACCAGTGCCGTAACTAGACATTTTAGCGCTGAGGGCATGAAACGGTATTGGCGCCCCCTCTTTATGTAAAATAGGGGCAGTGCGCGCCATAGACACGCGCAAAAAATATAGGGACGTGGCTTCATGGGGAAGGGGTGTGTCCATAAAATAATACCAATTCATATTACGGTGCACAGTAGTCTCCATTATTCAAATTACACAGCACAGTAGTGCCACTACACCAGGTAGAGCCCCTTTTACACATTATGGCAGACAGATTCCCCTTTTTACACATTACGGAAGACATCGTCCCCTTTTTACACATTACGACAGAGTCCCCTTTTTTACACATTATGGCAGATAGTCCCCATTTTTACACATTACAGCAGCCAACGTCCCCTTTTTACACATTACGGCAGACAGCGTCCCCTTTTTACAGATTACGGTAGACAGTGTCCCCTTTTTACACATTACGACAGACAGCGTCCCTCTTTTTACACATTACGGCAGACAGCGTCCCTTTTTTACACATTACAGCCATCCCCCTTTTTACACATTACGGCAGACAGTCCCCCTTTTTACACATTACAGCAGACAGCGTCCCCCTTTTTACACATTACGGCAGACAGCATCCCCTTATTCCACATTACGGCAGACAGACAGAATAGATAGACAGACAGACAGTCAGAATAGATTATACTTACTGTCTCCATTGGCTCAGGAAGTCAGGCTCCTCGGTGCAGCTGCTGGCAGATCCCGGGCAAGCAGTGAAGGAGGAGGAGCGTGGGGGAGGAGGCAGCCGCAGCAGCGCACTGTAATTGGTGGCGCCACCACATGCAGCTGTCCTTCTCTTTCCACATTGGCTGGCCGTCGCCGCTGTGAATGCTGGGATGAGGGAAGCGCATCCCAGCATTCACAGCAGCGGCAGCCAGCCTTTGTGGAAGGAGAGGGACAGCTGCAGCGGCGCCGCCACCAATTACAGTGCGCTGCTGCGGCTCCCTCCTCTTCCTTCTCACCTGCTCCCAGAGCTGCTCCTCTCCTCGATCCGGCACACACCGGCAGCTTGTAATGAGTCAATTTGACTCATTACAATGCCGCTGGCTTTAGGGAATGCAGACAGTTGTGCCCTCAGGGTCTTTGCGCTGTGTGCCAGGCACACCTGGCACACACGTAGTTACGGCCCTGTGTCATACTGTTATTTATGTCTCCCAATCCTTTTGATAGTCATTAGAAACAATAGATATTGAGCTATTGTTTTTAAAGTTCTTGTCACTGTAGAAACAGACAGGCATACTTTTCACTTACAAGCTGTGTTCTTGACCTATCCACTGTTTAACCTGTGTGATTGTTACCAAAATGTTTTATCCAACTCGGCAGTGCTGCTTCTCAGCCATGAAGATTGGTGGGTTTCTGTGGACTCCTTGCTATGCCATCTCCTGCAGCATGATCTCCCACGCCAGCACTGTATGGATGGCGCCATCTTGGCCGCTGTCACCTGACTGCCAAACCTCCAACCAGTGCTCCAGTTACAATCAACTGACCAACGCAGCCTATGAGGAATAAGAGTGCCCTATTTAAGCCAATTCTGGCATTCAGACCCTTGCCAGAACAACTTCACTCCTGACTCCTTTGCCTGGCTCCAGGCTGTGTTTCTGCTGGGCTGACTGTCTACAGTATTCAGCTTTGTCTAAAGTACTCAGCACTGTCTCCAGTATTCAGATCTGTCTCCAGTACTCAGCTTTGCCTGCTGTATTGCAGCACGCCAGTAACCCTTGTGCTGCTCGCTTTCCTCTGTGTTATCTGTAACCAATTCTGACTGGAAGTTGGAACTATTGCTACCTACAGTGGATTTCATTTTCCACCTGCCCTCATGAGAAGGAGCTTTATTAAGCCTCCAAGCTTCCTTCACTCCTCACACACCCAAGCCTAACCCAACAGGCCTTGAATGGAACTCAACTAAATCTAGTGTCCTGAGAAAATTGCTGTTATGTCATTGGAATATGATTCTCTGATGTTGCTATACTACTACAGCTACCACATGCTACTGACAAATGGATCAGTAGACTTTGGTTTAATTGGTTACATCCTAAAGCGTATATATCTAATGCTTTCCAGACAATAGGTATCCACTTCATAATTTAATTTAACAGCACTACTTGGTAGCAGTGGCACCTGTCATTGTCATTAATTTGGGTATGTGGTGACATTCAGTGATTACAGATAGAGACGCTCATATATTTTCAATGTGGTTCTCAAACTCATTCACCTAATTGGCTCAAAAGTTTTAAATATTCAAAATAATTTCTGATCCAACCGGTTGGAAGTAATGGAGTCTGAGATCGCAGGAGGTGTGTGATGCCGGCCGAACTCAGATATTTTTTTAAAGGGGTAAACACGTAAAACCATGCTTTGTAAGTGATTGCCCCTTTAAAAATCGCCCCGGCATCCTGCACCTCTGGCGATCTCCATTACATCCTGCCGCACACCAGCCAAAGTATTGCTACAACAACATTTTAAAATAATTTCCAATAACATTTTGCCATTGAGCCAATTAATTTGAAACATGACTTTCAATATGGTCTCAGTAGACCTTGGAGAGCTGCAGACCCCATTATGTCATGTAAACTAAAGTTAATTGTAATGGAGTCTTCTGCATTTTAAAAATTATTCAGTAAATATTTATTTATAAAGCTTGAAGAATAAGTACATATGACAATAATGGCATTTAAATGTGCCAGAAAAGGGGCAATACTTGAAACACAGAACAGAGAAATAAAAGTGGAGAGATATAAAATACCAACCAATCAGCTCCTGACATTTTTCAAACTCTACTGTACAATGGCAGTTAGAAGCTGATTGGCTGATACATTTTCTTTCTACACTTTCCCTGTTTGATACATATCCCCCCTGTGTGGCCAGCAAATGAACATTCTGCTTCCCATGCATGGCACAGATGTATTTGTGGGTACTAGAAGCACTGTGAAGAACATCTAGATCTGATTTGATGTGCCACAAGGAGAGTGAGATGAAGAAGTCTATGGAGTGGAAATGAGACCTGCAAGAGAGACTGATGAAGGAAATAAAGGAGAAGTTGTCAGAGAAAATGGAAAGTGGAACATTACAATCATAGGGGATGTAGTTATGTGACGGGTTGTCAGGAAACAATAACTGACCTGTCACAATACCGGCACCTACTGTACATCCCACACCCTCACTATACCGACGGTCGGCATGACGACCAACAGGGACTATTCCCAGTCGTGGGTCTCCACGACACCCATAGAGTGGGAATAGAACCTGTGGCTAGCTCGGAAGGGGCTTTGTTGCGCGGTATTCTAACCGGTGGTCTCCTGACCGCTGGTCACACATACACAACCCAATCAGATAGAGATTCATTGATTCTACTCAGGCCCATTTAGAGGTTCATACTGGCAGGGAAACCCAAATTAAGAGGTCCCCCACCCCATCTTTCTTTAAAAAAAAAAAAAAACATAAAAAAATGCATTTTAAATGTATTTTAAATTGAGTTTAACATTTAACTTTATTAAAATGTACAAATAAAATACTAAATACAGATACTGATGTACAGGTACTTGATTATTGGAGATTTAAAATGAGCTTAGACACCAATTTGGAATTCACATTGCTTGGAAATTGCCAAATAAGCAAATGGATATATATATACTCAACCTGTATATATATATATATATATATATATATATATATATACACAGGTTGAGTATCCCATATCCAAATATTCTGAAATACGGAATATTCCGAAATACGGACTTTTTTGAGTGAGAGTGAGATAGTGAAACCTTTGTTTTCTGATGGCTCAATGTACACAAACTTTGTTTAATACACAAAGTTATAAAAAATATTGTATTAAATGACCTTCAGGCTGTGTGTATAAGGTGTATATGAAACATAAATGAATTGTGTGAATGTACACACACTTTGTTTAATACACAAAGTTATTAAAAATATTGGCTAAAATTAACTTCAAGCTGTGTGTATAAGGTGTATATGAAACATAAATGCATTCTTGCTTAGACTTAGGTCCCATCACCATGATATATCATTATGGTATGCAATTATTCCAAAATACGGAAAAATCCCATATCCAAAATACCTCTGGTCCCAAGCATTTTGGATAAGGGATACTCAACCTGTATATATATAAAATTTGTAACACAAAAATAGTATGTCTGAAAATCTGAAGGCCACTTGCCAGTAGGAGACCTGGGGAAATTGTCCCCCTAGCTCCCATATGGTAGAGCCTGGTTCTACTATCCTCCGACACACAGTTCCTCTTGCTGAGCATTCTCTCCTGCTGACACCGACTCCTTTGGGATTATGTTCCCCTGCATCCTGTTCCTTCTAATGCGACCTTACTCCCTGGCACAGTCTTGTCTTCTCTATGGCAGTGGCGTGCGGTGAGGTCAGTGGCTGGTGAGGCACTGCAGCCATAATATCAGCCGATGCCCACTACTGCCTCCGAGCTGAAGCCCGCTACTGCCACTGACCCTGCATGCCCTGAAGACACACGTGCTCCCAGAAAACTGTTTGTGGTCTTGCTGTGAGGGTGTGGCCTCACAAGAGGCGTAGCTGATGGTGGATCCTGGAATCATCCCTGCACTGCAGCTCCGACCAGGGACCCCTTAGATAGGGGGGCCAGGAGATACCACCTGCACCCATAGGCGTGCACAGCACTTTTTATTAGGGTGTACACTGCCAGAGGGGTGTGTCTAGCACCACATATTGGGCGTGTCTAGGAATGTTTTACAAATAGTGCAAGTGGGAGAGCATAAAAATACGAAAAAGAGGAGAAGCGCTGAATGGGATGGGTACGTGGGATCACTTCTGACTATGTCAGTCCTAAAATGCAGGCGTCGGCATGTGAACAAGGTTAACATTACATAGAGCATTTTAACTGGATCGGCATTACAGCTGTAAACATGCTGGGTAGGCAACATGTTTAAAGTTGCTCTTGATCAGACTAACATGCTGTAAGTAGCATGTTGTAAACCTGCCGGCACCTACCTTCTGGAATAGACATTTTACATTTTACATTTTGTAAATACTTCCTGCATTAAATAGAGAAATGCAATAGAAAAGGTTCTATAAAAATTAAACACTTTAATATTCTCAATTATGTGATTATATTGGTAGCATGTTATCAGTTAGAGCAGTGGTTTCCAAACTTTTTTGAATCACGGCACCCTAGAGTATCAGAATTTTTAGCATGGCGCCCCTAAGCCAATAGTTTCTTACTGAAAAATGTAGAAAGAAATATTAAATTATGTAAATTGTCTTTATAGGTCATCCTTAGGGTAACTTATGTGGTAAGGGACAAGATTTGCTTCTGATTGTCAATTTTATGATTGGCAGCCATTAACACTGGTTTCGCTATTTATATTGACCATGCAGAATTTGAATTGGTTCTGGACCACCAACCCGAGGCACCCCTGCAAGTGTCCCGAGGCACCCCAGGGAGCCACGGCACACAGTTTGGGAACCACTGAGTTAGAGTTTAAAATAGAACACTACTGTATATGACATAGGGTTGGCTATGTTAAACTGTAAGGAACAAACAGCTACCAATATAATTATAAAACTGAGAATACTAAAATGTTTTGTTTTTTTTAAGAGAACCTTTTATCAAAAGACTCACTGTCACCCACTGTCATTGTCTACCTCCCAAGATGGAGTCAGCATGGCGGTGGCATCCTTCTCCTCAATCTTGGACGGCGGTGCTGCTCAGTGCTGCTGGTCTTCTCTCTATGTCTAGGCCGGATGTGACGTCATGACGACAGATCGCGGCTTACACTTCTCTTTCCGAGGGGCAGACCTGCTTGGTAGTCGGCAGTGCTATGAAGATGATTAATTGGCTGTTGCTGCCTTTCTATGAACAGCGGTACAACTGCGAGTGCTGACCCGGCGTGTGAGAGGGCCCGATTGTCAGGGTCTGTGCTGCCTAACGAGCAGAGTGCCAAGGTGCAGACCTGCTCAGCCGGACAGGGTTAGCTTTCAGCCTATAATCAGCAGCACAGTAACATATGGGAGGAAGGGGGATGTTGGCAGCGGTAAATGTATGTGTGTGTGTGTGGGGGCTGGGGGTGTTCCCATATTGGTGTCAGGCACTCCCTGTAGTTGTAGTATTACAGATCCTGGTGCCTTCACAACATGCACAATATAATCTCCAAAGGGTGCAATATTCCTGGGGTAAATTACTTTGCTCTTACAACTTCAGACAGTAACATTTCAGTGGCACTTTATTAATACAGCACTTTCATGTCTGATGAAAGCACCGTATTAATAAAGAGGCACTGAAATGTTATGGTATGCCATTGTAAAAGTTAAGTAATTTACCCCAGGAGTGCTGCACCATTTGGTATATATGATATGTGGCACTCTACGGTCTAATCAATAAATCAATCACGGAGCCAACAAAGCAACGTTTCGGGCTTTAATCGCCCGTCTTCAGGCAGCACATACAACGGGCGATTAAAGCCCGAAACGTTGCTATGTTGGCTCCATGATTGATTAATTGATTAGACCGTAGAGTGGCACATATCACCCATATACAATCCATGTAGTGAGCACCGCAGCAAGCTGATGAATTAGAAGGAGAGCGCTGGCAGATCGACTTTGTGTGTGTATATATATATATATATATTAGTGATGTGCACCTGAAATTTTTCGGGTTTTGTGTTTTGGTTTTGGGTTCGGTTCCGTGGCCGTGTTTTGGGTTCGAACGCGTTTTGGCAAAACCTCACCGAATTTTTTTTGTCGGATTCGGGTGTGTTTTGGATTCGGGTGTTTTTTTCAAAAAACCCTAAAAAACAGCTTAAATCATTGAATTTGGGGGTCATTTTGATCCCATAGTATTATTAACCTCAATAACCATAATTTACACTCATTTCCAGTCTATTCTGAACACCTCACACCTGACAATATTATTTTTAGTCCTAAAATTTGCACCGAGGTCGCTGGATGGCTAAGCTAAGCGACACAAGTGGCCGACACAAACACCTGGCCCATCTAGGAGTGGCACTGCAGTGTCAGGCAGGATGGCCCTTCCAAAAAATACTCCCCAAACAACACATGACGCAAAGAAAAAAAGAGGCGCAATGAGGTAGCTGTGTGAGTAAGCTAAGCGACCCTAGTGGTCGACACAAACACCTGGCCCATCTAGGAGTGGCACTGCAGTGTCAGGCAGGATGGCCCTTCCAAAAAATACTCCCCAAACAGCACATGACGCAAAGAAAAAAAGAGGCGCAATGAGGTAGCTGTGTGAGTAAGCTAAGCGACCCTAGTGGCCGACACAAACACCTGGCCCATCTAGGAGTGGCAGGGGCGGATCCAGAAAAAAATTACAGGGGGGGCACCATAAGGGACGTGGATTCGTTGGAATGGGCGTGGCTTCGTTGGAATGGGCGTGGTATTGCAGGAAAAGACTACCTTATACCCCAGTTTTGCAACCTGCACGCCCAGACGTTGGCCACCACAGAAAAGAAAAATAATCCTGATTCATGCCCCTTACATTATTTGTCATTTTTCCTCCTTATAGTAATGCCCAGTATACATTATTCCACATACTGCAATGGCCCTTAGACATTATTCCACACACAATAATGCACATGACACAATATGCACACACTGTAATGCCCCAGACACATTATGCCACACACCGTAATGCCTGTGACACATTATGACAGGAATCGCAATGCCCGTTATACATTATGCTACACACTGCACTGCCCCTGATACATTATAGCACATACAATGTCTGGGACACATTATGCCACACACTGCAATGACCTTGAGACATTATACCACAATGCCCGTGATATAGTATACCATACACCGTAATGCCTGTGACACATACCGCAATGCCCGTTATACCCTATGCCACACACCGCAATGCCCGTTATATATTATGCCACACTGTAATAACCCTGAGACATTATACCACATACCACAATGCCCGTGATATAGTATACCACACACCGTAATGCCTGACACATTATGACACACACCGCAATGTCCGTGATACATTATGCCACACACTGCAATGACCCTGAGACATTATACCACATATCACAATGCCAGCGATAGAGTATACCATACACCGTAATGCCTGCGACACATACTGACACACACCGCAATGTCCGTGATACATTATGCCACACACCGTAATGCCCATTACACATTAAGTCCTACAGTAAGGCTTCTAATTACTTTTCAAATACCTGCTCGTTGTCAGGGGTTTCATGCACTGGGTGTCATGCTCGTTGCCAGGGGTTTCATGCTCTTGGTTCCATGCACGGTGCCAGGGGTTTTCATGCTCAGGGTGTCATGCTCGTTGCCAGGGGTTTCATGCACTGGGTGTCATGCTCGTTGCCAGGGGTTTCATGCACTGGGTGTCATGCTCGTTGCCAGGGGTTTCATGCACTGGGTGTCATGCTCGTTGCTAGGAGGTAGTCCTTGTTGCTAGGGCTGTGCTCCCAGTGCCACATATGTCCCCAGTGCCAGATATTCCCCCACGGTGCCAGGTACTCACATGCCCCCAGTGCCAAATATAGCCCCCCCCCATGTGCCAGGTACACATATACCGCCAGTGCCAGATATTCCCCGACAGTGCCACATATGCCCCCAGTGCTATATATGCCCCCATTGCCACATATGCCCCAGTGCCAGATATTCCCCCCCCCCAGTGCCACATATGCCCCAGTGCCAGATATCCCTTCCCTGCCAGTTATTCCCCCCAGTGCCAGATATCCCCCCCCCAGTGCCACATATGCCCCCAGTGCCAGATATCCCCCCCCCCAGTGCCAGATATGCCCCCAGTGCCAGATATTCCCCCCAGTGCCATATATGTCCCCAGTGCCAGATATTCGCCCCCCCCTCCCTGCAAATATGCCCCCAGTGCCAGATATTCCCCCCCAGTGCGTCCCCCGTCCCCCCCCTTCCTCCGCCGCCGCCGCTGCTTCCCCCGCTCCCCTGCTGTTAGGAGGGACACGGAGGGCACAGTGCACGCCTCCCTGTGTCCCTCCTGGGTCTCCGGCGGCCGCGGGTCACTGTAATAAAGGAAGTGCTCACGAACGGCACTTCCTTTATGAGACCAGCGGCCGCCGGAGACACAGGAGGGACACAGGAGAGGCGCGCACTGTGCCCTCCGTGTCCCTCCTAACAGCAGGGGACGAAACGAGACCGCAGACTGACATGCGGACACTCGTCCGCATGTCAGTCTGCACTAAAAATGACAGGGGGGGCACGTGCCTTGGTGCCCCCCCCCTAAATCCGCCACTGAGGAGTGGCACTGCAGTGTCAGGCAGGATGGCCCTTCAAAAAAATACTCCCCAAACAGCACATGACGCAAAGAAAAAAAGAGGCGCAATGAGGTAGCTGTGTGAGTAAGCTAAGCGACCCTAGTGGCCGACACAAACACCTGGCCCATCTAGGAGTAGCACTGCAGTGTCACGCAGGATGGCCCTTCCAAAAAATACTCCAAAAACAGCACATGACGCAAAGAAAAAAAGAGGCGCAATGAGGTAGCTGGATGGCTAAGCTAAGCGACCCAAGTGGCCGACACAAACACCTGGCCCATCTAGGAGTGGCACTGCAGTGTCAGACAGGATGGCAGATTTAAAAAATAGTCCCCAAACAGCACATGATGCAAAGAAAAAAATAGGTGCCTGACTTAAACAAACCACCTCACCATCAGAATCCTCCTTGTCAATTTCCTCCCCAGCGCCAGCAACACCCATATCCTCATCCTGGTGTACTTCAATACTGACATCTTCAATTTCACTATCAGGAACTGGACTGCGGGTGCTCCTTCCAGCACTTGCAGGGGGCGTGCAAATGGTGGAAGGCGCAACCTCTTCCCGTCCAGTGTTGGGAAGGTTAGGCATCGCAACTGACACAATTGGACTCTCCTTGGGGATTTCTGATTTAGAAGAACGCACAGTTCTTTGCTGTGCTTTTACAATCTTAACTCTTTTAAGTTTTCTAGCAGGAGGATGAGTGCTTCCATCCTCATGTGAAGCTGAACCACTAGCCATGAACATAGGCCAGGCCCTCAGCCGTTCCTTGCCACTCCGTGTCGTAAATGGCACATTGGCAAGTTTACGCTTCTCCTCAGACGATTTTGATTTAGATTTTTGGGTCATTTTACTGAGCTTTATTTTTTTGGATTTTACATGCTCTCTACTATGACATTGGGCATCGGCCTTGGCAGACGACATTGATGGCATTTCATCGTCTTGGCCATGACTAGTGGCAGCAGCTTCAGCACGAGGTGGAAGTGGATCTTGATCTTTCCCTATTTTACCCTCCACATTTTTGTTCTCCATTTTTTAATGTGTGGAATTATATGCCAGTACTATATCAATAGCAATGGCCTACAACTATATATACTGCGCACAACTGAAATGCACCAGTGAGATGAGCGGGTTCGGTTTCTCTGAATCCGAACCCGCCAGAACTTCATGTTTTTTTTCACGGGTCCGAGCGACTCGGATCTTCCCGCCTTGCTCGGTTAACCCGAGCGCGCCCGAACGTCATCATGACGCTGTCGGATTCTCGCGAGGCTCGGATTCTATCGCGAGACTCGGATTCTATATAAGGAGCCGCGCGTCGCCGCCATTTTCACACGTGCATTGAGATTGATAGGGAGAGGACGTGGCTGGCGTCCTCTCCATTTAGATTATAAGAGACTGAGAGAGATTTACTGGAGCTGACTAGGAGGAGTACTGTTACTGTAGAAGTGTAGAGACTGAGTGGAGAGAGTTTACTAGTGAGGACAGTGCAGTTTACTTTATAATCCGTTCTCTGCCTGAAAAAAGCGATACACAGCACACAGTGACTCAGTCACATACCATATCTGTGTGCACTGCTCAGGCTCAGGCCAGTGTGCTGCATCATCTATTATCTATATATAATATTATATATATATCTGTCTGACTGCTCAGCTCACACAGCTTATAATTGTGGGGGAGACTGGGGAGCACTACTGCAGTGCCAGTTATAGGTTATAGCAGGAGCCAGGAGTACATAATATATTATATAGTGAGTGACCACCAGACACACAGTGCAGTTTATTTAATATATCCGTTCTCTGCCTGAAAAAAGCGATACACACAGTGACTCAGTCAGTCACATACCATATCTGTGTGCACTGCTCAGGCTCAGGCCAGTGTGCTGCATCATCTATATATATTATATATCTGTCTGACTGCTCAGCTCACACAGCTTATAATTGTGGGGGAGACTGGGGAGCACTACTGCAGTGCCAGTTATAGGTTATAGCAGGAGCCAGGAGTACATAATATTATATTAAAATTAAACAGTGCACACTTTTGCTGCAGGAGTGCCACTGCCAGTGTGACTAGTGACCTGACCACCAGTATATATAATATTAGTAGTATACTATCTCTTTATCAACCAGTCTATATTAGCAGCAGACACAGTACAGTGCGGTAGTTCACGGCTGTGGCTACCTCTGTGTCGGCACTCGGCAGCCCGTCCATAATTGTATATACCACCTAACCGTGGTTTTTTTTTCTTTCTTTATACATACATACTAGTTACGAGTATACTATCTCTTTATCAACCAGTCTATATATTAGCAGCAGACACAGTACAGTGCGGTAGTTCACGGCTGTGGCTACCTCTGTGTCGGCACTCGGCAGCCCGTCCATAATTGTATATACCACCTAACCGTGGTTTTTTTTTCTTTCTTTATAGTCATACTAGTTACGAGTATACTATCTCTTTATCAACCAGTCTATATTAGCAGCAGACACAGTACAGTGCGGTAGTTCACGGCTGTGGCTACCTCTGTGTCGGCACTCGGCAGCCCGTCCATAATTGTATATACCACCTAACCGTGTTTTTTTTTCTTTCTTTATACATACATACTAGTTACGAGTATACTATCTCTTTATCAACCAGTCTATATTAGCAGCAGACACAGTACAGTGCGGTAGTTCACGGCTGTGGCTACCTCTGTGTCGGCACTCGGCAGCCCGTCCATAATTGTATATACCACCTAACCGTGGTTTTTTTTTCTTTCTTTATACATACATACTAGTTACGAGTATACTGTCTCTTTATCAACCAGTCTATATATTAGCAGCAGACACAGTACAGTGCGGTAGTTCACGGCTGTGGCTACCTCTGTGTCGGCACTCGGCAGCCCGTCCATAATTGTATATACCACCTAACCGTGGTTTTTTTTTCTTTCTTTATACATACATACTAGTTACGAGTATACTATCTCTTTATCAACCAGTCTATATATTAGCAGCAGACACAGTACAGTGCGGTAGTTCACGGCTGTGGCTACCTCTGTGTCGGCACTCGGCAGCCCGTCCATAATTGTATATACCACCTAACCGTGGTTTTTTTTTCTTTCTTTATACATACATACTAGTTACGAGTATACTATCTCTTTATCAACCAGTCTATATATTAGCAGCAGACACAGTACAGTGCGGTAGTTCACGGCTGTGGCTACCTCTGTGTCGGCACTCGGCAGCCCGTCCATAATTGTATATACCACCTAACCGTGGTTTTTTTTTCTTTCTTTATACATACATACTAGTTACGAGTATACTATCTCTTTATCAACCAGTCTATATATTAGCAGCAGACACAGTACAGTGCGGTAGTTCACGGCTGTGGCTACCTCTGTGTCGGCACTCGGCAGCCCGTCCATAATTGTATATACCACCTAACCGTGGTTTTTTTTTCTTTCTTTATACATACATACTAGTTACGAGTATACTATCTCTTTATCAACCAGTCTATATATTAGCAGCAGACACAGTACAGTGCGGTAGTTCACGGCTGTGGCTACCTCTGTGTCGGCACTCGGCAGCCCGTCCATAATTGTATATACCACCTAACCGTGGTTTTTTTTTCTTTATTTATAGTCATACTAGTTACGAGTATACTATCTCTTTATCAACCAGTCTATATTAGCAGCAGACACAGTACAGTGCGGTAGTTCACGGCTGTGGCTACCTCTGGGTCGGCACTCGGCAGCCCGTCCATAATTGTATATACCACCTAACCGTGGTTTTTTTTTCTTTCTTTATACATACATACTAGTTACGAGTATACTATCTCTTTATCAACCAGTCTATATATTAGCAGCAGACACAGTACAGTGCGGTAGTTCACGGCTGTGGCTACCTCTGTGTCGGCACTCGGCAGCCCGTCCATAATTGTATATACCACCTAACCGTGGTTTTTTTTTCTTTCTTTATACATACATACTAGTTACGAGTATACTATCTCTTTATCAACCAGTCTATATATTAGCAGCAGACACAGTACAGTGCGGTAGTTCACGGCTGTGGCTACCTCTGTGTCGGCACTCGGCAGCCCGTCCATAATTGTATACTAGTATCCAATCCATCCATCTCCATTGTTTACCTGAGGTGCCTTTTAGTTGTGCCTATTAAAATATGGAGAACAAAAATGTTGAGGTTCCAAAATTAGGGAAAGATCAAGATCCACTTCCACCTCGTGCTGAAGCTGCTGCCACTAGTCATGGCCGAGACGATGAAATGCCAGCAACGTCGTCTGCCAAGGCCGATGCCCAATGTCATAGTACAGAGCATGTCAAATCCAAAACACCAAATATCAGTAAAAAAAGGACTCCAAAACCTAAAATAAAATTGTCGGAGGAGAAGCGTAAACTTGCCAATATGCCATTTACCACACGGAGTGGCAAGGAACGGCTGAGGCCCTGGCCTATGTTCATGGCTAGTGGTTCAGCTTCACATGAGGATGGAAGCACTCAGCCTCTCGCTAGAAAAATGAAAAGACTCAAGCTGGCAAAAGCAGCACAGCAAAGAACTGTGCATTCTTCGAAATCCCAAATCCACAAGGAGAGTCCAATTGTGTCGGTTGCGATGCCTGACCTTCCCAACACTGGACGTGAAGAGCATGCGCCTTCCACCATTTGCACGCCCCCTGCAAGTGCTGGAAGGAGCACCCGCAGTCCAGTTCCTGATAGTCAGATTGAAGATGTCAGTGTTGAAGTACACCAGGATGAGGAGGATATGGGTGTTGCTGGCGCTGGGGAGGAAATTGACCAGGAGGATTCTGATGGTGAGGTGGTTTGTTTAAGTCAGGCACCCGGGGAGACACCTGTTGTCCGTGGGAGGAATATGGCCGTTGACATGCCAGGTGAAAATACCAAAAAAATCAGCTCTTCGGTGTGGAGGTATTTCACCAGAAATGCGGACAACAGGTGTCAAGCCGTGTGTTCCCTTTGTCAAGCTGTAATAAGTAGGGGTAAGGACGTTAACCACCTCGGAACATCCTCCCTTATACGTCACCTGCAGCGCATTCATAATAAGTCAGTGACAAGTTCAAAAACTTTGGGTGACAGCGGAAGCAGTCCACTGACCAGTAAATCCCTTCCTCTTGTAACCAAGCTCACGCAAACCACCCCACCAACTCCCTCAGTGTCAATTTCCTCCTTCCCCAGGAATGCCAATAGTCCTGCAGGCCATGTCACTGGCAATTCTGACGAGTCCTCTCCTGCCTGGGATTCCTCCGATGCATCCTTGCGTGTAACGCCTACTGCTGCTGGCGCTGCTGTTGTTGCCGCTGGGAGTCGATGGTCATCCCAGAGGGGAAGTCGTAAGCCCACTTGTACTACTTCCAGTAAGCAATTGACTGTTCAACAGTCCTTTGCGAGGAAGATGAAATATCACAGCAGTCATCCTACTGCAAAGCGGATAACTGAGGCCTTGACAACTATGTTGGTGTTAGACGTGCGTCCGGTATCCGCCGTTAGTTCACAGGGAACTAGACAATTTATTGAGGCAGTGTGCCCCCGTTACCAAATACCATCTAGGTTCCACTTCTCTAGGCAGGCGATACCGAGAATGTACACGGACGTCAGAAAAAGACTCACCAGTGTCCTAAAAAATGCAGTTGTACCCAATGTCCACTTAACCACGGACATGTGGACAAGTGGAGCAGGGCAGGGTCAGGACTATATGACTGTGACAGCCCACTGGGTAGATGTATGGACTCCCGCCGCAAGAACAGCAGCGGCGGCACCAGTAGCAGCATCTCGCAAACGCCAACTCTTTCCTAGGCAGGCTACGCTTTGTATCACCGCTTTCCAGAATACGCACACAGCTGAAAACCTCTTACGGCAACTGAGGAAGATCATCGCGGAATGGCTTACCCCAATTGGACTCTCCTGTGGATTTGTGGCATCGGACAACGCCAGCAATATTGTGTGTGCATTAAATATGGGCAAATTCCAGCACGTCCCATGTTTTGCACATACCTTGAATTTGGTGGTGCAGAATTTTTTAAAAAACGACAGGGGCGTGCAAGAGATGCTGTCGGTGGCCAGAAAAATTGCGGGACACTTTCGGCGTACAGGCACCACGTACAGAAGACTGGAGCACCACCAAAAACTACTGAACCTGCCCTGCCATCATCTGAAGCAAGAAGTGGTAACGAGGTGGAATTCAACCCTCTATATGCTTCAGAGGTTGGAGGAGCAGCAAAAGGCCATTCAAGCCTATACAATTGAGCACGATATAGGAGGTGGAATGCACCTGTCTCAAGTGCAGTGGAGAATGATTTCAACGTTGTGCAAGGTTCTGATGCCCTTTGAACTTGCCACACGTGAAGTCAGTTCAGACACTGCCAGCCTGAGTCAGGTCATTCCCCTCATCAGGCTTTTGCAGAAGAAGCTGGAGGCATTGAAGAAGGAGCTAAAAGGGAGCGATTCCGCTAGGCATGTGGGACTTGTGGATGCAGCCCTTAATTCGCTTAACAAGGATTCACGGGTGGTCAATCTGTTGAAATCAGAGCACTACATTTTGGCCACCGTGCTCGATCCTAGATTTAAAGCCTACCTTGGATCTCTCTTTCCGGCAGACACAAGTCTGCTGGGGTTGAAAGACCTGCTGGTGACAAAATTGTCAAGTCAAGCGGAACGCGACCTGTCAACATCTCCTCCTTCACATTCTCCCGCAACTGGGGGTGCGAGGAAAAGGCTCAGAATTCCGAGCCCACCCGCTGGCGGTGATGCAGGGCAGTCTGGAGCGACTGCTGATGCTGACATCTGGTCCGGACTGAAGGACCTGACAACGATTACGGACATGTCGTCTACTGTCACTGCATATGATTCTCTCAACATTGATAGAATGATGGAGGATTATATGAGTGACCGCATCCAAGTAGGCACGTCACACAGTCCGTACTTATACTGGCAGGAAAAAGAGGCAATTTGGAGGCCCTTGCACAAACTGGCTTTATTCTACCTAAGTTGCCCTCCCACAAGTGTGTACTCCGAAAGAGTGTTTAGTGCCGCCGCTCACCTTGTCAGCAATCGGCGTACGAGGTTACATCCAGAAAATGTGGAGAAGATGATGTTCATTAAAATGAATTATAATCAATTCCTCCGCGGAGACATTGACCAGCAGCAATTGCCTCCACAAAGTACACAGGGAGCTGAGATGGTGGATTCCAGTGGGGACGAATTGATAATCTGTGAGGAGGGGGATGTACACGGTGATATATCGGAGGGTGAAGATGAGGTGGACATCTTGCCTCTGTAGAGCCAGTTTGTGCAAGGAGAGATTAATTGCTTCTTTTTGGGGGGGGGTCCAAACCAACCCGTCATATCAGTCACAGTCGTGTGGCAGACCCTGTCACTGAAATGATGGGTTGGTTAAAGTGTGCATGTCCTGTTTTGTTTATACAACATAAGGGTGGGTGGGAGGGCCCAAGGACAATTCCATCTTGCACCTCTTTTTTCTTTTCTTTTTCTTTGCATCATGTGCTGATTGGGGAGGGTTTTTTGGAAGGGACATCCTGCGTGACACTGCAGTGCCACTCCTAGATGGGCCCGGTGTTTGTGTCGGCCACTAGGGTCGCTAATCTTACTCACACAGTCAGCTACCTCATTGCGCCTCTTTTTTTCTTTGCGTCATGTGCTGTTTGGGGAGGGTTTTTTGGAAGGGACATCCTGCGTGACACTGCAGTGCCACTCCTAGATGGGCCCGGTGTTTGTGTCGGCCACTAGGGTCGCTAATCTTACTCACACAGCTACCTCATTGCGCCTCTTTTTTTCTTTGCGTCATGTGCTGTTTGGGGAGGGTTTTTTGGAAGGGACATCCTGCGTGACACTGCAGTGCCACTCCTAGATGGGCCCGGTGTTTGTGTCGGCCACTAGGGTCGCTAATCTTACTCACACAGCTACCTCATTGCGCCTCTTTTTTTCTTTGCGTCATGTGCTGTTTGGGGAGGGTTTTTTGGAAGGGCCATCCTGCGTGACACTGCAGTGCCACTCCTAGATGGGCCCGGTGTTTGTGTCGGCCACTAGGGTCGCTAATCTTACTCACACAGCTACCTCATTGCGCCTCTTTTTTTCTTTGCGTCATGTGCTGTTTGGGGAGGGTTTTTTGGAAGGGACATCCTGCGTGACACTGCAGTGCCACTCCTAGATGGGCCCGGTGTTTGTGTCGGCCACTAGGGTCGCTAATCTTACTCACACAGCTACCTCATTGCGCCTCTTTTTTTCTTTGCGTCATGTGCTGTTTGGGGAGGGTTTTTTGGAAGGGCCATCCTGCGTGACACTGCAGTGCCACTCCTAGATGGGCCCGGTGTTTGTGTCAGCCACTAGGGTCGCTAATCTTACTCACACAGCTACCTCATTGCGCCTCTTTTTTTCTTTGCGTCATGTGCTGTTTGGGGAGGGTTTTTTGGAAGGGACATCCTGCGTGACACTGCAGTGCCACTCCTAGATGGGCCCGGTGTTTGTGTCGGCCACTAGGGTCGCTTATCTTACTCACACAGCGACCTCGGTGCAAATTTTAGGACTAAAAATAATATTGTGAGGTGTGAGGTATTCAGAATAGACTGAAAATGAGTGTAAATTATGGTTTTTGAGGTTAATAATACTTTGGGATCAAAATGACCCCCAAATTCTATGATTTAAGCTGTTTTTTAGTGTTTTTTGAAAAAAACACCCGAATCCAAAACACACCCGAATCCGACAAAAAAAATTCGGTGAGGTTTTGCCAAAACGCGTTCGAACCCAAAACACGGCCGCGGAACCGAACCCAAAACCAAAACACAAAACCCGAAAAATTTCAGGCGCTCATCTCTATGCACCACAGGTATGGATTGATAGTATACTTGACGACACAGAGGTGGGTAGAGCAGTGGCCTTCTGTACCGTACTGCTATATAGTATATACTGGTGGTCAGCAAACTGTGCAAAACTGAAATGCACCACAGGTATGGATGGATAGTATACTTGACGACACAGAGGTAGGTAGAGCAGTGGCCTTCTGTACCGTACTGCTATATAGTATATACTGGTGGTCAGCAAACTGTGCAAAACTGAAATGCACCACAGGTATGGATGGATAGTATACTTGACGACACAGAGGTAGGTAGAGCAGTGGACTACTGTACCGTACTGCTATATAGTATATACTGGTGGTCAGCAAACTGTGCAAAACTGAAATGCACCACAGGTATGGATGGATGGTATACTTGACGACACAGAGGTAGGTAGAGCAGTGGACTACTGTACCGTACTGCTATATATATAGTTATACTGGTGGTCAGCAAACTGTGCAAAACTGAAATGTACCACAGGTATGGATGGATAGTATACTTGACGACACAGAGGTAGGTAGAGCAGTGGCCTACTGTACCGTACTGCTATATATTATATACTGGTGGTCAGTAAACTGTGCAAAACTGAAATGCACCACAGGTATGGATGGATAGTATACTTGACGACACAGAGGTAGGTAGAGCAGTGGCCTTCTGTACCGTACTGCTATATAGTATATACTGGTGGTCAGCAAACTGTGCAAAACTGAAATGCACCACAGGTATGGATGGATAGTATACTTGACGACACAGAGGTAGGTAGAGCAGTGGACTACTGTACCGTACTGCTATATATATAGTTATACCGGTGGTCAGCAAACTGTGCAAAACTGAAATGCACCACAGGTATGGATGGATAGTATACTTGACGACACAGAGGTAGGTAGAGCAGTGGCCTTTTGTACCGTACTGCTATATAGTTATACTGGTGGTCAGCAAACTGTGCAAAACTGAAATGCACCACAGGTATGGATGGATAGTATACTTGACGACACAGAGGTAGGTAGAGCAGTGGCCTACTGTACCGTACTGCTATAGTATATAATGGTGGTCAGCAAACTGTGCAAAACTGAAATGCACCACAGGTATGGATGGATAGTATACTTGACGACACAGAGGTAGGTAGAGCAGTGGACTACTGTACCGTACTGCTATATATATAGTTTTACTGGTGGTCAGCATAATTCTGCAATGTCCTCCTACTAGTATATATATTCCACAATGCAGCACAGATATGGAGCGTTTTTCAGGAAGAGAACGTATAATACTGGTGGTCAGTGGTCACTGGTCAGCAAAACTCTGCACTGTCCTCCTACTATATAATACTGCTGGTCCCCAGTCCCCACAATAAAGCAATTAGCACACTGAGCACAGATATTTACAGCACACTGAGCACAGTCAGATATGGAGTGTTTTTCAGGCAGAGAACGTAGATATTTGCACTTGCAGCACACTGAGCACAGATATTTGCAGCACACTGAGCACAGATATTTGCAGCACAATTTGCAGCCCTCTGAACATAGAAACTGAGAGGACGCCAGCCACGTCCTCTCACGATCATCTCCAATGCACAAGTGAAAAATGGCGGCGACGCGCGGCTCCTTATATAGAATACGAATCTCGCGAGAATCCGACCGCGGGATGATGACGTTCGGGCGCGCTCGGGTTAACCGAGAAAGGCGGGAGGATTCAAGTTGCTCGGACCAGTGCAAAAAAAGGTGAAGTTCGGGCGGGTTCGGATCCCGAGGATCCGAACCCGCTTATCACTAATATATATATATATATATATATATATATATATGTATATATTAAATATATATATATATATATATATGTATATATTATATATATATATATACACATGTATATATACATATATATATACATACAGTATACACACACACACACACATATATATATATATATATATATATACACTGTGTAAATATATATATATATATATATATATGAAAAAGGAGGGGATGAGGGATAAATAGCGACCAAGGTGTCAATAAAATAAGTTGCCAGTTAAGGTATTAAAAATATAGCTATTTATTATCATAAAAATGAACATAAAAGAAACACATAAAAAATAGGGACAACAATATATACACAACTGAACTAAAAGTACTAAATGAATATATGCACTATAATAAAAACAAAAAAAATTCTTATTATAGAATGAGGTAGGTACAGGTCACCCAACCCGTTTTCGTCTGATGAGACTTCTTGAAGAAGTCTCATAAGACGAAACGCGTTGGGTGACCTGTACCTACCTCATTCTAAGATAAGGAAAAAAAATTGTTTTTATTATAATGCATACATTCATTTAGTACTTTTAGTTCAGTTGTGTATATATTGTTGTCCCTATTTTTTATGTGTTTCTTTTATGTTCATTTTTATGATAATAAATAGATATATTTTTAATACTTTAACTGGCAACTTATTTTATTGACACCTTGGTCACTATTTATCCCTCATCCCCTCCTTTCTCTTACATTACTCTCAGGGAATTACCACCCCTGTATTTATTGAGGGAAACAGCTGACGCCCCATTAACAGCATAGGGGAGTGTCATATAAGCTAGCTATTACACAACATATTTGTTTTATCTCACATGTGGCGCAGTAATAATCCTTGTTTTTACATATATATAAAAATAACAGCAGGGGCTCAATGCTATCACACAGACACTGCTATGAATAAGACACCCTAAATACTAAAGCTTACTGAGCAGCAGTACCTGGAGCTGGTCATCTTCAGTGACAGACCTGGGGGCTGCTGCATAAGTAGTGCACGCGATCGTGCACCCCTTCACAAATTTGCGCCGCACGATGTCCGTTGCTCCAGACAGATCAGGAGAGTGAGATCCGGGGGTGAGTGATGGAGCGCGCTGTCTTCTGTACAAATGATAGAGGAGCTGCCGCACCATGTGCACCCAGTCACAGTGTGGAGACGGAGATGTAGCTGTCTCTGTCTCAATAAATTTGTTTGGGTATTTGAGCTACTGGGGGACGGCCGACATTAGGGGGTGCCTGTGCGCATGAGGCACCCCCCTGCGCACGCCTATGCCTGCACCCCCTCCTTCCTTAATCCGACACTGCCACTGCCCTACTTTCCCCTCCGGTCGGAGGACTGCACTCCACAGCCTGTTACTGTGCATTGCGGGGAGACGGGCCTGGGTGGGGCGGGCCGCATATGCAAATAATAATAATAATAATAATAATAATAAAAAAAATCTTAGATGACAGATGGGGGGGGGGGGGTGTCACTGCCACTGGCCTATCACATATAACTGAGTTACAGGGGCGTGTCAAAGCGGCACTTCTAGGATGTGCCGCTTATAGAGATTTTTTTAATGGGCTTTTGCTGCCTGATGCTCGGCCCCGCCCCCCACTTCCGGCTCTTTCCCATTGTAAGTTGGAGGCACCGGGAGCGGTGCCTCTGAAACACATTCAAAACCATTTTATTTATAAGGTAGAAATTATTAAAATAATGTAAAGGATTCAGCAGATACTTATGACACAAAATATGTGTCATAAGTATCTTCTTTGTATTATTTTAATCATTAATGACAGGGGAGGCACTGCCTCCCCTGCCTCCCCTGACTGCACGTCCCTGCTCTATGGTACCTCTCAGCTATTTAATTTAATCGGTCAACACCATATGGTCGATATGCATTAGGTCAACAGGTACAAAAGGTTGATAGTTGAAAGGTCAACATGCATTAAGGTTAACAGGTTCAAAAGGTCTACAAGACAAAGGTTGACACAGTTTTGTGGGGTTTTTTAACATATTTTTCCAACTTTTGCTTGATTTATTATCCACATGCACTACGATTAATAATAATAACAACCTGTGGCGGGCACCACGGTAGCGGCGCGAGCCTCCTTACCCGAAACATGACAAATGAAGCTAGCCTACAAGGGTAAATGTTTCTACTGATTGTAGTCACATATGATGAAACATACAAAATGTTAACAAAAAAAACATTAAAAAAACTATTTCTATGTCGACCATTCTCATGTTGACCTTTTGACCCCGTAGACCTACTGCATGTTAACCATATGTAGTCAACCTAATGACTGTCTACCTAGACACTGTAGATCTTCTATACCACACGCAGTGCAAATGTGATAGGAGGCTGTGCTTTGAACCAAGTATTTAAGTTTTGCAAGCATGCACAGCTGTTGGCCTGAGATTCGCGCCCGAATGGAGCAGCAATTGATTTGCTTAGTCAGGCACCCGGCACTGACAGCTTCCACACTAATTAATACCCCTTTTCCACTAGCTCCTTAAAACACGGGTAAATGCGCGGGGGCGTGCATTTACCCGTGTTTTTCCCTAGTGGAAAAGGGTCCCCCTGCAAATTCCCGGAAAGCTGTCTAGTGTGAATGGGAGCCGTGTCCGTTCACAGTGTATGGGAGGGCGGCGCTGGGAGATCATGTGATCTCCCAGCGCCGCCCCTTCCGCGTCACTAGCAGCGTCACCAACCCGGCAATATGCCAGGTTGGTGAGCACTGTGGGAAAGGGGGCTGTAGCACGGGTCGCAGCCGTGTCAGGCGACACGGCTGCGACCTGTGCTATAGTGGAAAAGGGGTATAATTGTATTCCGCCATTAGGCTTTTCAGGGAGATCACCATTTTATACCTCTGAGCTGTTCTCATTTTGGCGGGATAGTCCCGCTTTTCAGGTATTGTCCCCCTGTCCTACCCACAGGGGTGCAGTGACCTGCGTGGGAGAAAAGATTGGGAGGGAGGCCACGGCATACTAAATATAAAAACAAGCAAGCCATCAAATGATGAGACTTTTTACATTATACACTTTGTATATTTATTTCAATAGCACAGGGACTCACAGAATTCCCCAAAGAGCTGAAAATCCTAACTACAAGACTACAGTGTGCAGGATGACCATGGCTCTATACAGCCAGATTGGTTTTGGTAAAGGGAGATATTTCTGAGCACCAGAGATAACACAACCAATTTTGTTTTTATAAACTGGCTCCCTAAGCATATAATTATATAATATTAGTGATGAGCGGGTTCGGTTCCTCAGAAACCGAACCCCCCCAAACTTCACCCATTTTACACGGGTCCGAGGCATACTCGGATTCTCCCGTATGGCTCGGTTAATCCGAGCGCGCCCGAACGTCATCATCCCGCTGTCGGATTCTCGCGAGATTCGGATTCAATATAAGCAGCCGCGCGTCGCTGCCATTTTCACTCGTGCATTGGAAATGTTAGGGAGAGGACGTGGCTGGCGTCCTCTCCGTTTATTAATCTTGAATTCTTGATGCAAAAACATTTGTGCTTATTGCTTAATTGTGGGGACTGTGGAGCAGCTGTATTATATAGGAGGAGTACAGTGCAGAGTTTTGCTGACAGTGACCACCAGTATACGTTGTCTGCCTGAAAAACACTCCATATCTGTGCTCAGTGTGCTGCACATATATCTGTGCTCACACTGCTTAATTGTGGGGACTGGGGAGCAGCTGTATTATATAGGAGGAGTACAGTGCAGAGTTTTGCTGACAGTGACCACCAGTATACGTTGTCTGCCTGAAAAACACTCCATATCTGTGCTCAGTGTGCTGCAAATATCTGTGCTCACACTGCTTAATTGTGGGGACTGTGGAGCAGCTGTATTATATAGGAGGAGTACAGTGCAGAGTTTTGCTGACAGTGACCACCAGTATACGTTGTCTGCCTGAAAAACACTCCATATCTGTGCTCAGTGTGCTGCACATATATCTGTGCTCACACTGCTTAATTGTGGGGACTGGGGAGCAGCTGTATTATATAGGAGGAGTACAGTGCAGAGTTTTGCTGACAGTGACCACCAGTATACGTTGTCTGCCTGAAAAACACTCCATATCTGTGCTCAGTGTGCTGCAAATATCTGTGCTCACACTGCTTAATTGTGGGGACTGGGGAGCAGCTGTATTATATAGGAGGAGTACAGTGCAGAGTTTTGCTGACAGTGACCACCAGTATACGTTGTCTGCCTGAAAAATGCTCCATATCTGTGCTCAGTGTGCTGCATATATCTGTGCTCACACTGCTTTATTGTGGGGACTGGGGACCACCAGTATATTATATAGGAGGAGTACAGTGCAGAGTTTTGCTGACCAGTGACCACCAGTATACGTTGTCTGCCTGAAAAACGCTCCATATCTGTGCTCAGTGTGCTGCATATATCTGTGCTCACACTGCTTTATTGTGGGGACTGGGGACCAGCAGTATTATATAGGAGGGGTACAGTGCAGAGTTTTGCTGACCAGTGACCACCAGTATACGTTGTCTGCCTGAAAAACACTCCATATCTGTGCTCAGTGTGCTGCATATATCTGTGCTCACACTGCTTTATTGTGGGGACTGGGGACCACCAGTATATTATATAGGAGGAGTACAGTGCAGAGTTTTGCTGACCAGTGACCACCAGTATACGTTGCCTGCCTGAAAAACACTCCATATCTGTGCTCAGTGTGCTGCATATATCTGTGCTCACAATGCTTTATCGTGGGGACTGGGGACCACCAGTATATTATACAGGAGGAGTACAGTGCAGAGTTTTGCTTACCAGTGACCACCAGTATACGTTGTCTGCCTGAAAAACGCTCCATATCTGTGCTCAGTGTGCTGCATATATCTGTGCTCACACTGCTTTATTGTGGGGACTGGGGACCAGCAGTATTATATAGGAGGGGTACAGTGCAGAGTTTTGCTGACCAGTGACCACCAGTATACGTTTTAGAGAAAGTGAAAATCCTTGAGGGCGCTTCTTGTCTACCGTAAGCTGCCTTCTAAATCCAAAATTGGACCTATCCCAAGAGGTCCTGGAATTTGGACAGAAAAAGTGGTGTTGTGGATTAGATGGCGCTAACGTTCATGCAAGGGTGGAAATCGTGAGGGAGTAGGAATACTTAGCTATGCTCTGTGTATCACCGCGGTTGACCGGAGAGGCTCTACGTTCGGGTCCCCGATGTAGCGTTCGACCACAGACAGAGTAAAAAAGATATAAAAACATACAATGTGTAGTATTGTTACATGCAAAATGGTAGAAAACTTCACCAATCTCATCCGGCGTACCTCACTTACAATGTGAGTCGTCGGATGATAAATATAAAGGTATCTTTTTTGCGTAGAAGATGATATTTCTTCACATGAACACACCTCACTTACATAAAAGCAGGTGTTTATACTCCTATAAAGGTATCTTTCTTGACCATAGACACTTTTTCACAAAGAGATGGTAAAAAAATGTTGGTACGTAATCAGCGTACCTAACACTCACTGTGACAGCTGTATGTCTCCTCACATCATGGTTTCTTTAAAGAAGGCTCCGTCCAGAAAAGGTAAAAAAATGTGAATTTATTCGACGATAAAAAACTAAATAAAAAGGCTTGAATCAGCGTGAAAGTCAAATTCCGAGGGAGGTAAAAAACCGTCTTGGCATGCCTTAAAAAAAGAATCCTTTGACTCGAAACGCGTCGGCTAAGAGGGGATATTGCATCGGCGGACCAGTCATTTCACTCCGAGGGAAGGTAAGACCTTGTCTTATTTGTATATTTGGGACTTACACAAGTTGGCCACTTCTATGTTCCAAGACGGTTTTTTACCTCCCTCGGAATTTGACTTTCACGCTGATTCAAGCCTTTTTATTTAGTTTTTTATCGTCGAATAAATTCACATTTTTTTTACCTTTTCTGGACGGAGCCTTCTTTAAAGAAACCATGATGTGAGGAGACATACAGCTCTCACAGTGAGTGTTAGGTACGCTGATTACGTACCAACATTTTTTTACCATCTCTTTGTGAAAAAGTGTCTATGGTCAAGAAAGATACCTTTATAGGAGTATAAACACCTGCTTTTATGTAAGTGAGGTGTGTTCATGTGAAGAAATATCATCTTCTACGCAAAAAAGATACCTTTATATTTATCATCCGACGACTCACATTGTAAGTGAGGTACGCCGGATGAGATTGGTGAAGTTTTCTACCATTTTGCATGTAACAATACTACACATTGTGTGTTTTTATATCTTTTTTACTCTGTCCGTGGTCGAACGCTACATCGGGGACCCGAACGTAGAGCCTCTCCGGTCAACCGCGGTGATACACAGAGCATAGCTAAGTATTCCTACTCCCTCACGATTTCCACCCTTGCATGAACGTTAGCACCAGTATACGTTGTCTGCCTGAAAAACACTCCATATCTGTGCTCAGTGTGCTGCATATATCTGTGCTCACACTGCTTTATCGTGGGGACTGGGGACCACCAGTATATTATATAGGAGGAGTACAGTGCAGAGTTTTGCTGACCAGTGACCACCAGTATACGTTGTCTGCCTGAAACACACTCCATATCTGTGCTCAGTGTGCTGCATATATCTGTGCTCACACTGCTTTATTGTGGGGACTGGGGACCAGCAGTATTATATAGGAGGAGTACAGTGCAGAGTTTTGCTGACAGTGACCACCAGTATATATAGCAGTACGGTACGGAAGGCCACTGCTCTACCTACCTCTGTGTCGTCAAGTATACTATCCATCCATACCTGTGCTGCATTTCAGATGTGCGCAGTATATATAGTAGTAGGCCATTGCTATTGATACTTTCATATAATTTCACACATTAAAAAATGGAGAACAAAAATGTGGAGGTTAAAATAGGGAAAGATCAAGATCCACTTCCACCTCGTGCTGAAGCTGCTGCCACTGGTCATGGCCGAGACGATGAAATGCCATCAACGTCGTCTGCCAAGGCCGATGCTCAATGTCATAGTAGAGAGCATGTAAAATCCAAAAAACAAAAGTTCAGTAAAATGACCCAAAAATCAAAATTGAAGGCGTCTGATGAGAAGCGTAAACTTGCCAATATGCCATTTACGACACGGAGTGGCAAGGAACGGCTGAGGCCCTGGCCTATGTTCATGGCTAGTGGTTCAGATTCACATGAGGATGGAAGCACTCATCCTCTCGCTAGAAAAATGAAAAGACTTAAGCTGGCAAAAGCACAGCAAAGAACTGTGCGTTCTTCTAAATCACAAATCCCCAAGGAGAGTCCAATTGTGTCGATTGCGATGCCTGACCTTCCCAACACTGGACGGGAAGAGCTTGCGCCTTCCACCATTTGCACGCCCCCTGCAAGTGCTGGAAGGAGCACCCGCAGTCCAGTTCCTGATAGTCAAATTGAAGATGTCACTGTTGAAGTACACCAGGATGAGGATATGGGTGTTGCTGGCGCTGGGGAGGAAATTGGCAAGAAGGATTCTGATGATGAGGTGGTTTGTTTAAGTCAGGCACCCGGGGAGACACCTGTTGTCCATGGGACGAATATGGCCATTGACATGCCTGGTCAAAATACAAAAAAAATCACCTCTTCGGTGTGGAATTATTTCAACACAAATGCGGACAACAGGTGTCAAGCCGTGTGTTGCCTTTGTCAAGCTGTAATAAGTAGGGGTAAGGACGTTAACCACCTAGGAACATCCTCCCTTATACGTCACCTGGACCACATTCATCAGAAGTCAGTGACAAGTTCAAAAACTTTGGATGACAGCGGAAGCAGTCCACTGACCACTAAATCCCTTCCTCTTGTAACCAAGCTCCTGCAAACCACATGTTAGGGTCTCCTGCCCTGTGCTGCCACGTCGTCATGGCAACCGGGAGACAAGTGCTAGCGGAGTAACCTGAGCGCAGCTGATACTCCGGTTCGGGTCTTTTGCTGTGCAGTGGTTATAGGCTCTGTGCATGGCAGGGGATCCGGTGCTGGTTTTTGTGCTCACAGTCTGTGAGGTCTGAGTGGGGCGTGGACAGCACCTGCTTTATAAGGCCTCTTCTCAGGGTAAGCAGATGCTGCTGAATCTTTGTTGGTTAGTCAGTTTCTGAAAGTTAGCCAGTACTGTGTAGCTTTGTATTTGTTTGTTGCTTACTGCAAATAGGCCTGGGGATTTGGTATTACACTCTGCCAATCCAGACCTAGCAGTAAGACTGGAGTCAGTCGTTTAGCTTGCTGGGGTTCTGTTACTACTCTGTGAACTTAGCAAGTTTGCGGCTGTATTCTAAGACTTGCCTGTCTAATCCTGTCTCACTGTGCTAGGTGTCAGGGGTCAGTTTAGTGGCAGTAAGCTGAACCTGTGCACTGCAAGTGAGAATTAGGATTGTGGAGACTCTCCTTGTGTCTATCATTCCATCTCTGACCAAGGAGTTTACTGCCACACCCGTTGGTAACCCTTTAGGGTTTTGCTGTTGCCCTTAGCAACAGCATTTCGGGTTCTCTACGTATTAAAACACAACATCTTGCTTTTCCCATCTGAGCAGTTCTAATACAAGGGAGATACCCAGTTCCTTAGCCTCTGGGCTTCTCTGTTCACTTTGTGTGTATTTTGTTACCCTATCACCTTCTGTGTACGTTATGTCATTTTCCCCAGTCTGTCTGTGAGTCCATTTGTTTTGCATAACAGTTCAAACACCAGTACATTCCTGCAGGCACTGGAGTGCATAACAGTCCTGACACCAGTACTTTCCTGCAGGCACTGGTGTGCATAACATATTCAGCAGCCCAATACTCCTGTTGAAATTTTGTGGGAATATGGAGCATACCCCTCAAAATACGTTGCAACAGGTGGTCGATCAGGTGCAGGTCCTGACTCGACAATTTAATGATTTGTCCATTAAAATGCACACCTCCCAGGCTGCTGGCGGAGCTCCCGCAGCAGCAGCACCTGCAGGGGTTAAGGAGCCGAAAGTAAATCTCCCGGATCGTTTTTCTGGAGATCGCTCGCAGTTCTTTTGTTTCAAGGAGAGCTGCAAGCTATACTTCCGGCTTAGGCCTCAGTCTTCTGGGTCGGAGATTCAGCGGGTGGGCATAGTGATTTCCTTGCTACAAGGAGACCCACAGGTCTGGGCATATGGGTTGCAGCCTGACTGTCCGTCGCTTAAAAGTGTTGATGCTTTTTTTACGGCACTGGGCATGTTGTATGATGACCCTGACAAGACGGCCTCAGCCGAGGCTCAGATTTCGATCCTTAAGCAAGGGCGAAGGCCAGTTGAGGTTTACTGTACGGAGTTTCGGAGGTTGGCCCATGATACCCAGTGGAATGACCCAGCCCTGAGACACCAGTACCGAAGAGGTCTTTCTAACCAGATAAAGGACCAACTGGTACAATATCCCTTGCCTGATAGCTTGGATCAGCTCATGCAGTTATCCATCCGGGTGGATAGACGGCTGAGAGAGCGTAGGCTTGAAAGGGAGACTGAGATTTCCTTCCTTCCCAAGGGAACCTCAGACTCTGAGGAATTTTCCGAGGAGCCTATGCAGATTGGGGCTACCCGCCTCTCCTCGCGTGAGAAGACGCGGAGGAGACAGCAGGGGTTGTGTTTGTACTGTGGGAATAAAGGTCATGTGGTAGTATCATGCCCAGAAAAGCCGGAAAACTTCAGGGCCTGAGGGTGATGGGAAATATCCTGTCAGGCCAGAAGTCAGAATTTCCCAAGAAGACTTTTATCATTCCGGTGACCTTGAAGATCCTCGGTCAAACTGTCAAGACTGAGGCCTTTGTGGACAGTGGGGCCGACGGGGTTTTTATGGACCGCCAATTCGCCCTGAAACACTCTGTTCCCTTAGTACCCTTGGCATCGGAAATTGAGATTTGTGGGTTAAACGGGGAACCATTATCCCAAGGTAAAATTACCTCTTGCACTAGCCAGATTTCTTTGTTTATTGGAGCCACACACTCTGAAAAATTGTCCTTTTATGTGACTGTCTGTACTTTTGCCCCATTGGTGTTGGGGTTACCCTGGTTAAGGGCCCACAATCCTCAATTTGACTGGGTCTCTGGGGAGATTCTTAGTTGGGGTACTGATTGTTTCAGGAGTTGCTTGAGCCTTCCAGTCAGGCTCTCGCAGCTAAGTTTGCCAGGATTGCCAGGGTGTTATGCAGATTTTGCGGACGTGTTCTCCAAAAAAGTTGCAGAGGTACTACCTCCCCATCGCCCCTATGACTGTGCCATTGATTTGTTGCCAAATGCTAAGCTTCCCAAGAGCAGGTTGTACTCCCTGTCACGTCCTGAGACTCAGGCTATGGCAGAGTACATTCAGGAGAACTTGGCTAAGGGATTTATCAGACCTTCACAGTCTCCAGTTGGGTCGGGGTTCTTCTTCGTGGGTAAAAAGGACGGTTCGTTGCGACCCTGCATCGACTTCAGGGAATTGAACCGTATCACGATTAAAAACTCATACCCACTGCCTCTCATTTCGGTCTTGTTTGACCAGCTTCGTACTGCCACCATTTTTTCTAAGATTGACCTACGCGGTGCGTACAATCTAATCCGAATAAGAGAGGGGGATGAATGGAAGACTGCCTTTAATACCCACTCAGGGCATTATGAATATTTGGTGATGCCTTTTGGGCTCTGTAATGCCCCGGCAGTCTTCCAGGATTTCATGAATGATGTGCTCAGGGAATATTTGGATAGATTCTTAGTTGTATACTTAGATGACATCCTAATCTTCTCCCATTCCCTGGAGGAACATCGGAAGCATGTACGCTTAGTCCTCCAGAAACTCAGAGACCACCGGCTTGGGGCGAAGCTGGAGAAGTGCGAATTTGAAGTTCAGCAAATCGCATTTCTAGGATATATTATCTCCCCAGAAGGTTTCCAAATGGAGGGTTCCAAGGTACAGGCAGTCCTGGATTGGGTGCAGCCCACTAGTTTGAAGGCGCTTCAGCGTTTCCTGGGCTTTGCGAATTTTTATAGACGATTTATCGCTGGATTTTCGTCTATAGTGGCGCCCTTGGTGGCACTCACTAAGAAAGGGGCGGATGTTGCTCACTGGTCTTGTGAGGCTAAAGCGGCTTTTGCCCGTCTCAAAAGGGCATTTGTTTCGGCCAAGGTGCTGCGACACCCAGATCCAGAGCGTCCTTTTGTGGTGGAGGTGGATGCCTCTGAGATGGGTATTGGGGCAGTGCTTTCTCAGATGGGAGTGTCTGATAATCGCCTTCATCCCTGTGCTTACTTTTCCCGTAAATTTTCGCCTGCCGAGATGAATTATGACGTGGGTAACCGGGAATTGTTGGCTATTAAGGATGCACTCGAGGAGTGGAGACACTGGTTTGAGGGGGCTAAGTTTGTGGTCTCAATTCTCACTGACCATAAGAATCTGGCATATTTAGAGTCAGCGAAGCGTCTCAATGCCAGGCAGGCACGATGGGCTTTGTTTTTTGCTCGCTTTAATTTTTTGATAACATATCACCCTGGGTCAAAAAACATCAAAGCTGATGCGCTCTCGCGGAGTTTTGCTCCAATCCAGGAGACCACCGAGGAGCCGTTGCCCATTGTTTCCCCATCATGTATTAAAGTGGGCATTACCCAGGACCTCTTATCATTAGTCCTTAGAGCACAGGAGCAGGCTCCTCCAGACCTTCCGGTAGGTCTTTTGTTTGTGCCTCCTAGGTTAAGACAGCGAGTGTTCCTGGAATTCCATGCCAAGAAGTCTGCAGGTCATCCGGGTATTGCCAGAACTCAGGAGTTGCTATCTAGGGCGGTGTGGTGGCCCTCGGTGGCTAAGGATGTGGATCAGTGGGTTCGGGCATGTGACATCTGTGCCCGAAATAAGACTCCTAGAGGGGTTCCTGTTGGCCCATTACATCCACTCTCTATCCCATCTAAGCCATGGACCCACATTTCAATGGATTTTGTGGTGGACTTGCCCAAATCCTCGGGGATGACAGCCATCTGGGTTGTCGTTGACAGGTTTTCGAAGATGGCGCACTTCGTTCCACTGGTTGGGCTGCCATCGGCCAGACGCCTGTCTGAATTATTTATGCTGCATGTTGCGCGTCTCCACGGGTTGCCACTTGATGTGGTCTCTGACCGCGGATCCCAGTTTGTGGCCAAATTCTGGAGGGCATTTTGTTCCGATCTCCAGATTTCTGTCAGCTTGTCGTCGGGCTACCATCCGCAGTCTAATGGGCAGACTGAAAGGGTGAACCAGTCCTTGGAGCAGTTCCTCAGGTGTTATGTCTCCAAGTGTCAGACTGACTGGGTTGCTCATCTGTCCATGGCGGAGTTTGCCTATAACAACGCGGCTCACTCTGCTACAGGGATCTCTCCCTTCCTTTGTGTGTATGGGCATCATCCTAAGGCCAATTCTTTTGACCCCCTGGACTCCACGCCTGGTGGTTCCTCTGTGGTTTCGGTCCTTAGAGGTATTTGACGGAAAGTGAAGAAAGCCCTTGTGTCTGTGTCATTAGTGACCAAAAGGGTTTTTGATAAGCGGAAAAGACCCTGCAGCTTCAAATTAGGAGACTTTGTCTGGTTGTCTACCAAGAATTTGAAGTTGAGACAGCCATCTCATAAGTTAGGCCCCCGGTTCATCGGCCCTTATAAGATCACCAGGGTTATCAATCCGGTGGCATTTCAGTTAGATCTGCCCCGTTCTTTGGGTATCAATAAAACATTTCATTGTTCCCTTTTAAAACGGGCGATTAGTAATCCTTCTTCCAGTGGAAGACCTTCCCCTCTTCTGATACGTGGCCAGAGGGAGTTTGTTGTTGAAAGGATTCTTGACTCCAAGATGGTTCGGGGTCGGCTGTCATTTTTGGTGCACTGGAAGGGGTATGGCCCGGAGGAGCGGTCGTGGGTGCGCAGTTGTGATCTTCATGCCCCCCGACTGATACGCTCTTTCTTCTCGCAGTTCCCCGATAAACCCGGTGGTAGGGGTTCTTTGACCCCTCGTCAGAGGGGGGGTACTGTTAGGGTCTCCTGCCCTGTGCTGCCACGTCGTCATGGCAACCGGGAGACAAGTGCTAGCGGAGTAACCTGAGCGCAGCTGATACTCCGGTTCGGGTCTTTTGCTGTGCAGTGGTTATAGGCTCTGTGCATGGCAGGGGATCCGGTGCTGGTTTTTGTGCTCACAGTCTGTGAGGTCTGAGTGGGGCGTGGACAGCACCTGCTTTATAAGGCCTCTTCTCAGGGTAAGCAGATGCTGCTGAATCTTTGTTGGTTAGTCAGTTTCTGAAAGTTAGCCAGTACTGTGTAGCTTTGTATTTGTTTGTTGCTTACTGCAAATAGGCCTGGGGATTTGGTATTACACGCTGCCAATCCATACCTAGCAGTAAGACTGGAGTCAGTCGTTTAGCTTGCTGGGGTTCTGTTACTACTCTGTGAACTTAGCAAGTTTGCGGCTGTATTCTAAGACTTGCCTGTCTAATCCTGTCTCACTGTGCTAGGTGTCAGGGGTCAGTTTAGTGGCAGTAAGCTGAACCTGTGCACTGCAAGTGAGAATTAGGATTGTGGAGACTCTCCTTGTGTCTATCATTCCATCTCTGACCAAGGAGTTTACTGCCACACCCGTTGGTAACCCTTTAGGGTTTTGCTGTTGCCCTTAGCAACAGCATTTCGGGTTCTCTACGTATTAAAACACAACATCTTGCTTTTCCCATCTGTGCAGTTCTAATACAAGGGAGATACCCAGTTCCTTAGCCTCTGGGCTTCTCTGTTCACTTTGTGTGTATTTTGTTACCCTATCACCTTCTGTGTACGTTATGTCATTTTCCCCAGTCTGTCTGTGAGTCCATTTGTTTTGCATAACAGTTCAAACACCAGTACATTCCTGCAGGCACTGGAGTGCATAACAGTCCTGACACCAGTACTTTCCTGCAGGCACTGGTGTGCATAACACCACACCACCAACTCCCTCAGTGTCAATTTCCACCTTACACAGGAAAGCCAATAGTCCTGCAGGCCATGTCACTGGCAAGTCTGACGAGTCCTCTCCTGCCTGGGATTCCTCCGATGCATCCTTGAGTGTAACGCCTACTGCTGCTGGCGCTGCTGTTGTTGCTGCTGGGAGCCGATCGTCATTCCAGAGGGGAAGTCGGAAGACCACTTGTACTACTTCCAGTAAGCAATTGACTGTCCAACAGTCCTTTGCGAGAAAGATGAAATATCACAGCAGTCATCCTGCTGCAAAGTGGATAACTCAGGTCTTGTCAGCCTGGGTGGTGAGAAACGTGGTTCCGGTATCCACCGTTAATTCAGAGGCAACTAGAGACTTGTTTGAGGTACTGTGTATCTCCATCTAGGTTCCACTTCTCTAGGCAGGCGATACCGAAAATGTACACAGACGTCGGAAAAAGAGTCACCAGTGTCCTAAAAAATGCAGTTGTACCCAATGTCCACTTAACCACGGACATGTGGACAAGTGGAGCAGGGCAGACTCAGGACTATATGACTGTGACTGCCCACTGGGTAGATGTATTGCCTCCTGCAGCAAGAACAGCAGCGGCGGCACCAGTAGCAGCATCTCGCAAATGCCAACTCGTTCCTAGGCAGGCTACGCTTTGTATCACCGCTTTCCATAAAAGGCACACAGCTGACAACCTCTTACGGAAACTGAGGAACATCATCGCAGAATGGCTTACCCCAATTGGACTCTCCTGGGAATTTGTGACATCGGGCAACGCCACCAATATTGTGCGTGCATTACATCTGGGCAAATTCCAGCACGTCCAATGTTTTGCACATACATTGAATTTGGTGGTGCAGAATTATTTAAAAAACGACAGGGGCGTGCAAGAGATGCTGTCGGTGGCCCGAAGAATTGCGGCCCACTTTCGGCATTCACCCACCGCGTGCAGAAGACTGGAGCACCAGCAAACACTCCTGAACCTGCACTGCCATCATCTGAAGCAAGAGGTGGTAACGAGGTGGAATTCAACCCTCTATATGCTTCAGAGGATGGAGGAGCAGCAAAAGGCCATTCAAGCCTATACATCTGCCCACGATATAGGCAAAGGAGGGGGAATGCACCTGACTCAAGCGCAGTGGAGAATGATTTCAACATTGTGCAAGGTTCTGCAACCCTTTGAACTTGCCACACGTGAAGTCAGTTCAGACACTGCCAGCCTGAGTCAGGTCATTCCCCTCATCAGGCTTTTGCAGAAGAAGCTGGAGGCATTGAAGGAGGAGCTAAAACAGAGCGATTCCGCTAGGCATGTGGGACTTGTGGATGGAGCCCTTCATTCGCTTAACCAGGATTCACGGGTGGTCAATCTGTTGAAATCAGAGCACTACATTTTGGCCACCGTGCTTGATCCTAGATTTAAAACCTACGTTGTATCTCTCTTTCCGGCAGACACAAGTCTGCAGAGGTTCATAGACCTGCTGGTGAGAAAATTGTCAAGTCAAGCGGAACGTGACCCGTCAACATCTCCTCCTTCACATTCTCCCGCAACTGGGGGTGCGAGGAAAAGGCTAAGAATTCCGAGCCCACACGCTGGCGGTGATGCAGGGCAGTCTGGAGCGAGTGCTGACATCTGGTCCGGACTGAAGGACCTGGCAACGATTACTGACATGTCGTCTACTGTCACTGCATATGATTCTGTCACCATTGAAAGAATGGTGGAGGATTATATGAGTGACCGCATCCAAGTAGGCACGTCAGACAGTCCGTACTTATACTGGCAGGAAAAAGAGGCAATTTGGAGGCCCTTGCACAAACTGGCTTTATTCTACCTAAGTTGCCCTCCCTCCAGTGTGTACTCCGAAAGAGTGTTTAGTGCAGCCGCTCACCTTGTCAGCAATCGGCGTACGAGGTTACTTACAGAAAATGTGGAGAAGATGATGTTCATCAAAATGAACTATAATCAATTCCTCTGTGGAGACATTCACCAGCAATTGCCTCCAGAAAGTACACAGGGATCTGAGATGGTGGATTCCAGTGGGGACGAATTAATAATCTGTGAGGAGGGGGATGTACACAGTGAAAGGGGTGAGGAATTGGAAAATGATGATGAGGTGGACATCTTGCCTCTGTAGAGCCAGTTTGTCAAGGAGAGATTGATTGCTTCTTTTTTGGTGGGGGCCCAAACCAACCAGTCATTTCAGTCACAGTCAGGTGGCAGACCCTGTCGTTGAAATGATGGGTTCCTTAAAGTGTGCATGTCCTGTTTATACAACATAAGGGTGGGTGGGAGGGCCCAAGGACATTTCCATCTTGCACCTATTTTTTCTTTCATTTTTCTTTGCATCATGTGCTGTTTGGTGACTATTTTTTTTGAAGTGCCATCCTGCCTGACACTGCAGTGCCACTCCTAGATGGGCCAGGTGTTTGTGTCGGCCACTTGTGTCGCTTAGCTTAGTCACATAGCGACCTTGGTGCGCCTCTTTTTTTCTCTGCATCATGTGCTGTTTGGGGACAATTTTTTTGAAGTGCCATCCTGCCTGACACTGCAGTGCCACTCCTAGATGGGCCAGGTGTTTGTGTCGGCCACTTGTGTCGCTTAGCTTAGTCACATAGCGACCTTGGTGCGCCTCTTTTTTTCTCTGCATCATGTGCTGTTTGGGGACAATTTTTTTGAAGTGCCATCCTGCCTGACACTGCAGTGCCACTCCTAGATGGGCCAGGTGTTTGTGTCGGCCATTTGTGTCGCTTAGCTTAGTCACACATCGACCTTGGTGCGCCTCTTTTTTTCTTTGCATCATGTGCTGTTTGGGGACAATTTTTTTGAAGTGCCATCTGTCTGACACTGCAGTGCCACTCAGCGACCTCGGTGCAAATTTTAGGACTAAAAATAATTAGTGATGAGCGGGTTCGGTTCCTCGGAATCCGAACCCGCCCGAACTTCAGGTTTTTTTACACGGGGCCGAGCGACTCGGATCTTCCCGCCTTGCTCGGTTAACCCGAGCGCGCCCGAACGTCATCATCCCGCTGTCGGATTCTCGCGAGGCTCGGATTCTATCGCGAGACTCGGATTCTATATAAGGAGCCGCGCGTCGCCGCCATTTTCACACGTGCATTGAGATTGATAGGGAGAGGACGTGGCTGGCGTCCTCTCCGTTTAGACTAGAGTACTAGAGAGAGACACTAATTTTGGGGAGCATATTATTAGGAGGAGTACTACTTGCTGCTGATAGTGTGACCAGTGACCACCAGTTTAATTAATCCGTTCTCTGCCTGAAAAAAAACGATACACAGTGTGACACAGTCACATACCATATCTGTGCTCAGCCCAGTGTGCTGCATCATATGTAATACTGTATATCATTATCTGACTGTGCTGAGTGCTCACTGCTCACACAGCTTAATTGTGGGGGAGACTGGGGAGCAGTTATAGCAGGAGTACATATTTTAAGTACAGTGCACACTTTTGCTGCCAGAGTGCCACTGCCAGTGTGACTGACCAGTGACCACTGACCACCAGTATATTGTGATTGTCTGCTGACCACCAGTATATTGTGATTGTCTGCTGACCACCAGTATATTGTGATTGTCTGCCTGAAAAAGTTAAACACTCGTCGTGTGGTGTTTTTATAAACGCATTCTGCAGACAGTGTCCAGCAGGTCCGTCATTACATAATATATACCTGTCCGGCTGCAGTACTAGTGTGATATATATATATTTTAATTTTATCTCATTATCATCCAGTCTATATTAGCAGCAGACACAGTACGGTAGTCCACGGCTGTAGCTACCTCTGTGTCGGCAGTCGCTCGTCCATCCATAATTGTATACCACCTACCCGTGGTTTTTCTTTTCTTTTCTATCTTCTTGATACTAGTAGCTTACTTTAGGAGTCTGCAGTGCTGACAGACAGTGTCCAGCAGGTCCGTCATTACATAATATATACCTGTCCGGCTGCAGTACTAGTGTGATATATATATATATTTTAATTTTATCTCATTATCATCCAGTCTATATTAGCAGCAGACACAGTACGGTAGTCCACGGCTGTAGCTACCTCTGTGTCGGCAGTCGCTCGTCCATCCATAATTGTATACCACCTACCCGTGTTTTTTTTTTTTCCTATCTTCTTGATACTAGTAGCTTACTTTAGGAGTCTGCAGTGCTGAGTCTGACAGACAGTGTCCAGCAGGTCCGTCATTACATAATATATACCTGTCCTGCTGCAGTACTAGTGTGATATATATATATATATTTTAACTTTATCTCATTATCATCCAGTCTATATTAGCAGCAGACACAGTACGGTAGTCCACGGCTGTAGCTACCTCTGTGTCGGCACCAGTCGCTGGTCCATCCATAATTGTATACCACCTACCCGTGGTTTTTTTTTCTATCTTCTTGATACTAGTAGCTTACTTTAGGAGTCTGCAGTGCTGACAGACAGTGTCCAGCAGGTCCGTCATTACATAATATATATATACCTGTCCGGCTGCAGTACTAGTGCGATATATATATATATTTTAATTTTATCTCATTATCATCCAGTCTATATTAGCAGCAGACACAGTACGGTAGTCCACGGCTGTAGCTACCTCTGTGTCGGCAGTCGCTGGTCCATCCATAATTGTATACCACCTACCCGTGGTTTTTTTTTTCTATCTTCTTGATACTAGTAGCTTACTTTAGGAGTCTGCAGTGCTGACAGACAGTGTCCAGCAGGTCCGTCATTACATAATATATATATACCTGTCCGGCTGCAGTACTAGTGTGATATATATATATATATTTTATTTTTATCTCATTATCATCCAGTCTATATTAGCAGTAGACACAGTACGGTAGTCCACGGCTGTAGCTACCTCTGTGTCGGCACCAGTCGCTGGTCCATCCATAATTGTATACCACCTACCCGTGGTTTTTTTTTCTATCTTCTTGATACTAGTAGCTTACTTTAGGAGTCTGCAGTGCTGACAGACAGTGTCCAGCAGGTCCGTCATTACATAATATATATATACCTGTCCGGCTGCAGTACTAGTGTGATATATATATATATATTTTAATTTTATCTCATTATCATCCAGTCTATATTAGCAGCAGACACAGTTCGGTAGTCCACGGCTGTAGCTACCTCTGTGTCGGCAGTCGCTCGTCCATCCATAAGTATACTAGTATCCATCCATCTCCATTGTTTACCTGAGGTGCCTTTTAGTTGTGCCTATTAAAATATGGAGAACAAAAATGTTGAGGTTCCAAAAATAGGGAAAGATCAAGATCGACTTCCACCTCGTGCTGAAGCTGCTGCCACTAGTCATGGCCGAGACGATGAAATGCCAGCAACGTCGTCTGCCAAGGCCGATGCCCAATGTCATAGTACAGAGCATGTAAAATCCAAAACACCAAATATCAGTAAAAAAAGGACTCAAAAATCTAAAATAAAATTGTCGGAGGAGAAGCGTAAACTTGCCAATATGCCATTTACCACACGGAGTGGCAAGGAACGGCTGAGGCCCTGGCCTATGTTCATGGCTAGTGGTTCAGCTTCACATGAGGATGGAAGCACTCAGCCTCTCGCTAGAAAAATGAAAAGACTCAAGCTGGCAAAAGCACAGCAAAGAACTGTGCGTTCTTCGAAATCCCAAATCCACAAGGAGAGTCCAATTGTGTCGGTTGCGATGCCTGACCTTCCCAACACTGGACGTGAAGAGCATGCGCCTTCCACCATTTGCACGCCCCCTGCAAGTGCTGGAAGGAGCACCCGCAGTCCAGTTCCTGATAGTCAGATTGAAGATGTCAGTGTTGAAGTACACCAGGATGAGGAGGATATGGGTGTTGCTGGCGCTGGGGAGGAAATTGACCAGGAGGATTCTGATGGTGAGGTGGTTTGTTTAAGTCAGGCACCCGGGGAGACACCTGTTGTCCGTGGGAGGAATAGGGCCATTGACATGCCTGGTGAAAATACCAAAAAAATCAGCTCTTCGGTGTGGAAGTATTTCAACAGAAATGCGGACAACAGGTGTCAAGCCGTGTGTTGCCTTTGTCAAGCTGTAATAAGTAGCGGTAAGGACGTTAACCACCTAGGAACATCCTCCCTTATACGTCACCTGCAGCGCATTCATAATAAGTTAGTGACAAGTTCAAAAACTTTGGGCGACAGCGGAAGCAGTCCACTGACCAGTAAATCCCTTCCTCTTGTAACCAAGCTCACGCAAACCACCCCACCAACTCCCTCAGTGTCAATTTCCTCCTTCCCCAGGAATGCCAATAGTCCTGCAGGCCATGTCACTGGCAATTCTGACAAGTCCTCTCCTGCCTGGGATTCCTCCGATGCATCCTTGCGTGTAACGCCTACTGCTGCTGGCGCTGCTGTTGTTGCTGCTGGGAGTCGATGGTCATCCCAGAGGGGAAGTCGTAAGCCCACTTTTACTACTTCCACCAAGCAATTGACTGTCCAACAGTCCTTTGCGAGGAAGATGAAATATCACAGCAGTCATCCTGCTGCAAAGCGGATAACTGAGGCCTTGGCATCCTGGGTGGTGAGAAACGTGGTTCCGGTATCCATCATTACTGCAGAGGCAACTAGAGACTTGTTGGAGGTACTGTGTCCCCGGTACCAAATACCATCTAGGTTCCATTTCTTTAGGCAGGCGATACCGAAAATGTACACAGACCTCAGAAAAAGAGTCACCAGTGTCCTAAAAAATGCAGCTGTACCCAATGTCCACTTAACCACGGACATGTGGACAAGTGGAGCAGGGCAGGGTCAGGACTATATGACTGTGACAGCCCACTGGGTAGATGTATGGACTCCCGCCGCAAGAACAGCAGCGGCGGCACCAGTAGCAGCATCTCGCAAACGCCAACTCTTTCCTAGGCAGGCTACGCTTTGTATCACCGGTTTCCAGAATACGCACACAGCTGAAAACCTCTTACGGCAACTGAGGAAGATCATCGCGGAATGGCTTACCCCAATTGGACTCTCCTGTGGATTTGTGGCATCGGACAACGCCAGCAATATTGTGTGTGCATTAAATCTGGGCAAATTCCAGCACGTCCCATGTTTTGCACATACCTTGAATTTGGTGGTGCAGAATTATTTAAAAAGCGAGAGGGGCGTGCAAGAGATGCTGTCGGTGGCCAGAAGAATTGCGGGACACTTTCGGCGTACAGGCACCACGTACAGAAGACTGGAGCAACACCAAAAACGCCTGAACCTGCCCTGCCATCATCTGAAGCAAGAAGTGGTAACGAGGTGGAATTCAACCCTCTATATGCTTCAGAGGTTGGAGGAGCAGCAAAAGGCCATTCAAGCCTATACAACTGAGCACGATATAGGAGGTGGAATGCACCTGTCTCAAGCGCAGTGGAAAATGATTTCAACGTTGTGCAAGGTTCTGCAACCTTTTGAACTTGCCACACGTGAAGTCAGTTCAGACACTGCCAGCCTGAGTCAGGTCATTCCCCTCATCAGGCTTTTGCAGAAGAAGCTGGAGACATTGAAGGAGGAGCTAACACAGAGCGATTCCGCTAGGCATGTAGGACTTGTGGATGGAGCCCTTAATTCGCTTAACAAGGATTCACGGGTGGTCAATCTGTTGAAATCAGAGCACTACATTTTGGCCACCGTGCTCGATCCTAGATTTAAAACCTACCTTGGATCTCTCTTTCCGGCAGACACAAGTCTGCTGGGGTTCAAAGACCTGCTGGTGACAAAATTGTCAAGTCAAGCGGAACGCGACCTGTCAACATCTCCTCCTTCACATTCTCCCGCAACTGGGGGTGCGAGGAAAAGGCTCAGAATTCCGAGCCCACCCGCTGGCGGTGATGCAGGGCAGTCTGGAGCGACTGCTGATGCTGACATCTGGTCCGGACTGAAGGACCTGCCAACGATTACGGACATGTCGTCTACTGGCACTGCATATGATTCTCTCCCCATTGAAAGAATGGTGGAGGATTATATGAGTGACCGCATCCAAGTAGGCACGTCAGACAGTCCGTACTTATACTGGCAGGAAAAAGAGGCAATTTGGAGGCCCTTGCACAAACTGGCTTTATTCTACCTAAGTTGCCCTCCCACAAGTGTGTACTCCGAAAGAGTGTTTAGTGCCGCCGCTCACCTTGTCAGCAATCGGCGTACGAGGTTACTTCCAGAAAATGTGGAGAAGATGATGTTCATTAAAATGAATTATAATCAATTCCTCCGTGGAGACATTGACCAGCAGCAATTGCCTCCACAAAGTACACAGGGAGCTGAGATGGTGGATTCCAGTGGGGACGAATTGATAATCTGTGAGGAGCGGGATGTACACGGTGATATATCGGAGGATGATGATGAGGTGGACATCTTGCCTCTGTAGAGCCAGTTTGTGCAAGGAGAGATTAATTGCTTCTTTTTCGGTGGGGGTCCAAACCAACCCGTCATTTCAGTCACAGTCGTGTGGCAGACCCTGTCACTGAAATGATGGGTTGGTTAAAGTGTGCATGTCCTGTTTATACAACATAAGGGTGGGTGGGAGGGCCCAAGGACAATTCCATCTTGCACCTCTTTTTTCTTTCATTTTTCTTTGCGTCATGTGCTGTTTGGGGAGTGTTTTTTGGAAGGGCCATCCTGCGTGACACTGCAGTGCCACTCCTAGATGGGCCAGGTGTTTGTGTCGGCCACTAGGGTCGCTTAGCTTACTCACACAGCTACCTCATTGCGCCTCTTTTTTTCTTTGCGTCATGTGCTGTTTCGGGAGTGTTTTTTGGAAGGGCCATCCTGCGTGACACTGCAGTGCCACTCCTAGATGGGCCAGGTGTTTGTGTCGGCCACTAGGGTCGCTTAGCTTACTCACACAGCTACCTCATTGCGCCTCTTTTTTTCTTTGCGTCATGTGCTGTTTGGGGAGTGTTTTTTGGAAGGGCCATCCTGCGTGACACTGCAGTGCCACTCCTAGATGGGCCAGGTGTTTGTGTCGGCCACTAGGGTCGCTTAGCTTAGTCATCGAGCGACCTCGGTGCAAATTTTAGGACTAAAAATAATATTGTGAGGTGTGAGGTGTTCAGAATAGACTGAAAATGAGTGTAAATTATGGTTTTTGAGGTTAATAATACTTTGGGATCAAAATGACCCCCAAATTCTATGATTTAAGCTGTTTTTTAGGGTTTTTTGAAAAAAAACACCCGAATCCAAAACACACCCGAATCCGACAAAAAAAATTCGGTGAGGTTTTGCCAAAACGCGGTCGAACCCAAAACACGGCCGCGGTACCGAACCCAAAACCAAAACACAAAACCCGAAAAATTTCAAGTGCACATCTCTAAAAATAATATTGTGAGGTGTGAGGTGTTCAGAATAGACTGAAAATGAGTGTAAATTATGGTTATTGAGGTTAATAATACTATGGGATCAAAATGACCCCAAAATTCTATGATTTAAGCTGTTTTTGAGGGTTTTTTGTAAAAAAACACCCGAATCTGACAAAAAAATTTCAGGGAGGTTTTGCCAAAACGCGTCCGAATCCAAAACATGGCCGCAGAACCGAATCCAAAACCAAAACACAAAACCCGAAAAATTTCCGGTGCACATCACTATATAATATACTAATGAACTTCTGAAATTATAAATTATCCTTCTATTATGTATGCTTATCTTGATGGAGGCTTACAGTTTTACACACACACATATAAATATATATATATATATATATATATATATATATATATATAAGTATTATTATTATTATTATTATTATTATACACACATGGCTGGATTAACTATGGGGCAAGTGAGGTTACAGCTTCAGGCCCACCAATTAGGTCCACAGTATGTCAGCGGTTTACGTATGGTGAAACGGGCCAGTAAGCCGATCCACATTACCTACCGGCGTGGCCGCTCTGGTACTTGCCATGTGACAGATGAGTGTCACTAACCAGTGTGCCATCAGGGTGATCCACACCTCCTCCCACAGTCCCAAGTAACGTGGCCTGGGAGCTGGCGCCGGGTTCACATGCAGCGGCACAAACATCATATGATGATATTGCCATCAGTGGCAGAACCTGGAGCAGTAGAGGAGCACAAGAGTGACCAGGGCATACAAAGGTAAATTATCCTCAGGGAAGGCAGTACAAAACAATAGGGAGGGGAGGACAATTCAAAAAATGGGGGGGGGGGGGGGAGCAGAGCTGGCCCTATGCATAGGCAAACTCAGCAATTGCAGGCCTAGGGGCACAAACAGCTTCTGCTGATTAAAATGATGTGCAGCATGCCTATATTCTGTGTGAGACTGTGGCTCTATCTGCATATGAAATGCATTACTAATGTGCTGCATTGTGTGTATAAGGTGAACTACCATACTTTGTGGCGTAATGTATAGAAAGGGCACTACTGTGCAGTCTAAAGTGAATAAATAGCAATATGGTGTGGTGTAATGTTAATAAGGGGCACTACTGTGAGGAGTAACGTGGTACTACTGTGTGATGTAACGTGAATAAGAGACACTATTGCATGGGGTGTAGTATGGTATGTCGGCGGCCGGGCTCCCGGTGACCAGTATACCGGCGCCGGGAGCCCAACCGCCGGCATACCGACAGCGTGGCAAGCGCAAATGAGCCCCTTGTGGGCTCGCTGCGGGCACGGTGGCGCGCTAAGCGTGCCACGCTATTTTATTCTCCCTCCAGGGGGGTCGTGGACCCCCACGAGGGAGAAAAAGTGTCGGTATGTCGGCTGTCAGGATTCCGGCGCCGGTATACTGTGTGCCGGGATCCCGAAAGTCGGCATACTGAAGACCACCCATTGCATGATATAATGTGAATAAAGTTGCAGTACTGGGTGACGTAATTTCAACTGGGGGTATTATTGTGTGGCCATGCCCCTTTCCAGCAAGAACACGCCCTGTTCCTATTTAAAGTATAGGGGGTAGGAGCAACAAAATGAGGACTGCTATGAGTGAGGGGTGATGGTGCTGGGAAAGGGGTACATGGTCAGAGGCAGAACTACCGTCTGTGCAAGGGGGCACCAGCCAAAATCTTGCCTAGGGCATCATATTGGTTAGGGCCGGCTCGGGGGGGAGCAGAGGACAATAACCAAAATATAGGGAGGGAGAGGACAATATCTAGAGGTGATGTACCAGTGAGGCCTGGCAATGCCAGGGATGGTAGTGTGCAGGATCTGGTAGTGCCAATGAGTCAGGGTTTGTGGAGCATACCCATACATGCCTACCTGACCCTCTCCATGAGGGAGAAAATGCTCTGTTCCTGGACTTTCCTGGTAATGTATGATTGCCATCACCTGTGGTGAAACACCTTTCTTATAAATTAACTAGCTCACCACAGGTGATGGCAATCATACATTACCAGGAAAGTCCAGGAACAGAGCATTTTCTCCCTCATGGAGAGGGTCAGGTAGGCAAGTATGGCATACACATTAGAGATGAGCGCCTGAAATTTTTCGGGTTTTGTGTTTTGGTTTTGGGTTCGGTTCCGCGGCCGTGTTTTGGGTTCGAACGCGTTTTGGCAAAACCTCACCGAATTTTTTTTGTCGGATTCGGGTGTGTTTTGGATTCGGGTGTTTTTTTCAAAAAACACTAAAAAACAGCTTAAATCATAGAATTTGGGGGTCATTTTGATCCCAAAGTATTATTAACCTCAAAAACCATAATTTACACTCATTTTCAGTCTATTCTGAATACCTCACACCTCACAATATTATTTTTAGTCCTAAAATTTGCACCGAGGTCGCTGTGTGAGTAAGATAAGCGACCCTAGTGGCCGACACAAACACCGGGCCCATCTAGGAGTGGCACTGCAGTGTCACGCAGGATGTCCCTTCCAAAAAACCCTCCCCAAACAGCACATGACGCAAAGAAAAAAAGAGGCGCAATGAGGTAGCTGTGTGAGTAAGATTAGCGACCCTAGTGGCCGACACAAACACCGGGCCCATCTAGGAGTGGCACTGCAGTGTCACGCAGGATGGCCCTTCCAAAAAACCCTCCCCAAACAGCACATGACGCAAAGAAAAAAAGAGGCGCAATGAGGTAGCTGTGTGAGTAAGATTAGCGACCCTAGTGGCCGACACAAACACCGGGCCCATCTAGGAGTGGCACTGCAGTGTCACGCAGGATGTCCCTTCCAAAAAACCCTCCCCAAACAGCACATGACGCAAAGAAAAAAAGAGGCGCAATGAGGTAGCTGTGTGAGTAAGATTAGCGACCCTAGTGGCCGACACAAACACCGGGCCCATCTAGGAGTGGCACTGCAGTGTCACGCAGGATGTCCCTTCCAAAAAACCCTCCCCAAACAGCACATGACGCAAAGAAAAAAAGAGGCGCAATGAGGTAGCTGACTGTGTGAGTAAGATTAGCGACCCTAGTGGCCGACACAAACACCGGGCCCATTTAGGAGTGGCACTGCAGTGTCACGCAGGATGTCCCTTCCAAAAAACCCTCCCCAATCAGCACATGATGCAAAGAAAAAGAAAAGAAAAAAGAGGTGCAAGATGGAATTGTCCTTGGGCCCTCCCACCCACCCTTATGTTGTATAAACAAAACAGGACATGCACACTTTAACCAACCCATCATTTCAGTGACAGGGTCTGCCACACGACTGTGACTGATATGACGGGTTGGTTTGGACCCCCCCCCAAAAAAGAAGCAATTAATCTCTCCTTGTACAAACTGGCTCTACAGAGGCAAGATGTCCACCTCATCATCACCCTCCGATATATCACCGTGTACATCCCCCTCCTCACAGATTATCAATTCGTCCCCACTGGAATCCACCATCTCAGCTCCCTGTGTACTTTGTGGAGGCAATTGCTGCTGGTCAATGTCTCCGCGGAGGAATTGATTATAATTCATTTTAATGAACATCATCTTCTCCACATTTTCTGGATGTAACCTCGTACGCCGATTGCTGACAAGGTGAGCGGCGGCACTAAACACTCTTTCGGAGTACACACTTGTGGGAGGGCAACTTAGGTAGAATAAAGCCAGTTTGTGCAAGGGCCTCCAAATTGCCTCTTTTTCCTGCCAGTATAAGTACGGACTGTGTGACGTGCCTACTTGGATGCGGTCACTCATATAATCCTCCACCATTCTATCAATGTTGAGAGAATCATATGCAGTGACAGTAGACGACATGTCCGTAATCGTTGTCAGGTCCTTCAGTCCGGACCAGATGTCAGCATCAGCAGTCGCTCCAGACTGCCCTGCATCACCGCCAGCGGGTGGGCTCGGAATTCTGAGCCTTTTCCTCGCACCCCCAGTTGCGGGAGAATGTGAAGGAGGAGATGTTGACAGGTCGCGTTCCGCTTGACTTGACAATTTTGTCACCAGCAGGTCTTTCAACCCCAGCAGACTTGTGTCTGCCGGAAAGAGAGATCCAAGGTAGGCTTTAAATCTAGGATCGAGCACGGTGGCCAAAATGTAGTGCTCTGATTTCAACAGATTGACCACCCGTGAATCCTTGTTAAGCGAATTAAGGGCTCCATCCACAAGTCCCACATGCCTAGCGGAATCGCTCCGTGTTAGCTCCTCCTTCAATGTCTCCAGCTTCTTCTGCAAAAGCCTGATGAGGGGAATGACCTGACTCAGGCTGGCAGTGTCTGAACTGACTTCACGTGTGGCAAGTTCAAAGGGCATCAGAACCTTGCACAACGTTGAAATCATTCTCCACTGCGCTTGAGACAGGTGCATTCCACCTACTATATCGTGCTCAATTGTATAGGCTTGAATGGCCTTTTGCTGCTCCTCCAACCTCTGAAGCATATAGAGGGTTGAATTCCACCTCGTTACCACTTCTTGCTTCAGATGATGGCAGGGCAGGTTCAGTAGTTTTTGGTGGTGCTCCAGTCTTCTGTACGTGGTGCCTGTACGCCGAAAGTGTCCCGCAATTCTTCTGGCCACCGACAGCATCTCTTGCACGCCCCTGTCGTTTTTTAAAAAATTCTGCACCACCAAATTCAAGGTATGTGCAAAACATGGGACGTGCTGGAATTTGCCCATATTTAATGCACACACAATATTGCTGGCGTTGTCCGATGCCACAAATCCACAGGAGAGTCCAATTGGGGTAAGCCATTCCGCGATGATCTTCCTCAGTTGCCGTAAGAGGTTTTCAGCTGTGTGCATATTCTGGAAAGCGGTGATACAAAGCGTAGCCTGCCTAGGAAAGAGTTGGCGTTTGCGAGATGCTGCTACTGGTGCCGCCGCTGCTGTTCTTGCGGCGGGAGTCCATACATCTACCCAGTGGGCTGTCACAGTCATATAGTCCTGACCCTGCCCTGCTCCACTTGTCCACATGTCCGTGGTTAAGTGGACATTGGGTACAACTGCATTTTTTAGGACACTGGTGAGTCTTTTTCTGACGTCCGTGTACATTCTCGGTATCGCCTGCCTAGAGAAGTGGAACCTAGATGGTATTTGGTAACGGGGGCACACTGCCTCAATAAATTGTCTAGTTCCCTGTGAACTAACGGCGGATACCGGACGCACGTCTAACACCAACATAGTTGTCAAGGCCTCAGTTATCCGCTTTGCAGTAGGATGACTGCTGTGATATTTCATCTTCCTCGCAAAGGACTGTTGAACAGTCAATTGCTTACTGGAAGTAGTACAAGTGGGCTTACGACTTCCCCTCTGGGATGACCATCGACTCCCAGCGGCAACAACAGCAGCGCCAGCAGCAGTAGGCGTTACACGCAAGGATGCATCGGAGGAATCCCAGGCAGGAGAGGACTCGTCAGAATTGCCAGTGACATGGCCTGCAGGACTATTGGCATTCCTGGGGAAGGAGGAAATTGACACTGAGGGAGTTGGTGGGGTGGTTTGCGTGAGCTTGGTTACAAGAGGAAGGGATTTACTGGTCAGTGGACTGCTTCCGCTGTCACCCAAAGTTTTTGAACTTGTCACTGACTTATTATGAATGCGCTGCAGGTGACGTATAAGGGAGGATGTTCCGAGGTGGTTAACGTCCTTACCCCTACTTATTACAGCTTGACAAAGGGAACACACGGCTTGACACCTGTTGTCCGCATTTCTGGTGAAATACCTCCACACTGAAGAGCTGATTTTTTTGGTATTTTCACCTGGCATGTCAACGGCCCTATTCCTCCCACGGACAACAGGTGTCTCCCCGGGTGCCTGACTTAAACAAACCACCTCACCATCAGAATCCTCCTGGTCAATTTCCTCCCCAGCGCCAGCAACACCCATATCCTCCTCATCCTGGTGTACTTCAACACTGACATCTTCAATCTGACTATCAGGAACTGGACTGCGGGTGCTCCTTCCAGCACTTGCAGGGGGCGTGCAAATGGTGGAAGGCGCATGCTCTTCACGTCCAGTGTTGGGAAGGTCAGGCATCGCAACCGACACAATTGGACTCTCCTTGTGGATTTGGGATTTCGAAGAATGCACAGTTCTTTGCTGTGCTGCTTTTGCCAGCTTGAGTCTTTTCATTTTTCTAGCGAGAGGCTGAGTGCTTCCATCCTCATGTGAAGCTGAACCACTAGCCATGAACATAGGCCAGGGCCTCAGCCGTTCCTTGCCACTCCGTGTCGTAAATGGCATATTGGCAAGTTTACGCTTCTCCTCCGACAATTTTATTTTAGGTTTTGGAGTCCTTTTTTTTCTGATATTTGGTGTTTTGGATTTGACATGCTCTGTACTATGACATTGGGCATCGGCCTTGGCAGACGACGTTGCTGGCATTTCATCGTCTCGGCCATGACTAGTGGCAGCAGCTTCAGCACGAGGTGGAAGTGGATCTTGATCTTTCCCTAATTTTGGAACCTCAACATTTTTGTTCTCCATATTTTAATAGGCACAACTAAAAGGCACCTCAGGTAAACAATGGAGATGGATACTAGTATACAATTATGGACTGCCTGCCGAGTGCAGACACAGAGGTAGCCACAGCCGTGAACTACCGTACTGTACTGTGTCTGCTGCTAATATAGACTGGTTGATAAAGAGATGTCTATGTAACTATGTATGTATAAAGAAGAAAGAAAAAAAAACCACGGTTAGGTGGTATACAATTATGGACGGACTGCCTGCCGAGTGCCGACACAGAGGTAGCCACAGCCGTGAACTACCACACTGTACTGTGTCTGCTGCTAATATATAGACTGGTTGATAAAGAGATAGTATACTCGTAACTAGTATGTATGTATAAAGAAAGAAAAAAAAACCACGGTTAGGTGGTATATACAATTATGGACGGGCTGCCGAGTGCCGACACAGAGGTAGCCACAGCCGTGAACTACCGCACTGTACTGTGTCTGCTGCTAATATAGACTGGTTGATAAAGAGATAGTATACTCGTAACTAGTATGTATGTATAAAGAAAGAAAAAAAAACCACGGTTAGGTGGTATATACAATTATGGACGGGCTGCCGAGTGCCGACACAGAGGTAGCCACAGCCGTGAACTACCGCACTGTACTGTGTCTGCTGCTAATATATAGACTGGTTGATAAAGAGATAGTATACTCGTAACTAGTATGTATGTATAAAGAAAGAAAAAAAAACCACGGTTAGGTGGTATATACAATTATGGACGGGCTGCCGAGTGCCGACACAGAGGTAGCCACAGCCGTGAACTACCGCACTGTACTGTGTCTGCTGCTAATATATAGACTGGTTGATAAAGAGATAGTATACTCGTAACTAGTATGTATGTATAAAGAAAGAAAAAAAAACCACGGTTAGGTGGTATATACAATTATGGACGGGCTGCCGAGTGCCGACACAGAGGTAGCCACAGCCGTGAACTACCGCACTGTACTGTGTCTGCTGCTAATATAGACTGGTTGATAAAGAGATAGTATACTCGTAACTAGTATGTATGTATAAAGAAATAAAAAAAAACCACGGTTAGGTGGTATATACAATTATGGACGGGCTGCCGAGTGCCGACACAGAGGTAGCCACAGCCGTGAACTACCGCACTGTACTGTGTCTGCTGCTAATATATAGACTGGTTGATAAAGAGATAGTATACTCGTAACTAGTATGTATGTATAAAGAAAGAAAAAAAAACCACGGTTAGGTGGTATATACAATTATGGACGGGCTGCCGAGTGCCGACACAGAGGTAGCCACAGCCGTGAACTACCGCACTGTACTGTGTCTGCTGCTAATATATAGACTGGTTGATAAAGAGATAGTATACTCGTAACTAGTATGTATGTATAAAGAAAGAAAAAAAAACCACGGTTAGGTGGTATATACAATTATGGACGGGCTGCCGAGTGCCGACACAGAGGTAGCCACAGCCGTGAACTACCGCACTGTACTGTGTCTGCTGCTAATATAGACTGGTTGATAAAGAGATAGTATACTACTAATATTATATATACTGGTGGTCAGGTCACTGGTCACTAGTCACACTGGCAGTGGCACTCCTGCAGCAAAAGTGTGCACTGTTTAATTTTAATATAATATTATGTACTCCTGGCTCCTGCTATAACCTATAACTGGCACTGCAGTGCTCCCCAGTCTCCCCCACAATTATAAGCTGTGTGAGCTGAGCACAGTCAGATATATATATACATTGATGCAGCACACTGGGCTGAGCAGTGCACACAGATATGGTATGTGACTGAGTCACTGTGTGTATCGTTTTTTTCAGGCAGAGAACGGATATATTAAATAAAACAAACAACTGCACTGTCTGGTGGTCACTGTGGTCGTCAGTCACTAAACTCTGCACTCTCTTCTACAGTATCACAGCCTCAGGTCAATCTCTCTCTCTCTCTCTCAACCCTAATCTAAATGGAGAGGACGCCAGCCACGTCCTCTCCCTATCAATCTCAATGCACGTGTGAAAATGGCGGCGACGCGCGGCTCCTTATATAGAATCCGAGTCTCGCGATAGAATCCGAGCCTCGCGAGAATCCGACAGCGTCATGATGACGTTCGGGCGCGCTCGGGTTAACCGAGCAAGGCGGGAAGATCCGAGTCGCTCGGACCCGTGAAAAAAAACATGAAGTTCGGGCGGGTTCGGATTCAGAGAAACCGAACCCGCTCATCTCTAACACACATAACAGCAGAATGCAGGACATACAGATGGGGAGGGGCAGACAGCACAAAGCAGGACATACAGATGGGGATTGGGGAGGAGGCGGACAGCACAATGCAGAACATGTCGGTGTGGGGGATGCACAATACAGGACAGAGATGGGGAGGGAGTGGGCAACATAATGCAGGACATACTGTATCAGAGTAGAAGACCGGATGGGATCAATAACCTAGTTTATCTCTATATATAATATATACACCCTCAACATCTCGAATCATACCCCTGCGCCATTGTTCACACACCCTGCTGTAGCACGCAGTAGGACCATCTGTCTATCTAATCTCTCTGTCTCTCTCTCTATCACATGCAGTGAGTTACTGACATTGGGCCTAATTCAAACCTAATCACTGTTGTGCGAATTTGCAAGGCGGCCGATTATCGAACACCTGCACATGTGTACGGATTGTAATGTGCGCACGAGGCCAAACTGCTAAATAAATCAGATTATTTTTGATCGCTAGGCGAATGCCGGCTGATTGACATTTTTACAACCAAAAAAGCAAAAAAGAAAAAACATTTACACATTTTTACACAAATGTCATTAACTGATTCTGCTGCCTCATACACGATGAGAGTGTATGAATGTGAGAAACTGCCGCTGAGGTTTTTTGGCTCATTCGGGGCCCTGTAGCTGAACAGCGGCCGCACGCATGCGCGGTGCTCAGTCCCTGGCAGTGTCATGGAGAGCTGCATCAGGCTGAGCCCTGCGCTTAGGTGTACGGGCCGGGCGCTCAGCACCTCAGCGGCGGGGAGGCGGCAGCGGGCACTGGCTGCGGAGGAGGCGGCGGCAGGTGAGGGCCCGGGCTGCGGGTGGGGTCTGTGCTGTGAGCAGAGGCCGGGGCGCCGCCTGCTGCTGAGAGTTTGGAGGTCACTGGCTGCTGAGTGACCCACGTGTGGCTCCAGCCCCTGTGCCCAAATCACTGTCACCTGCTGCCTGTTATGTTATCTGCTCTGCTGTGAGGCGTGTGCCAGCTGAGACTTGTAGTTCCACAGGGGATAACTTACCCATTTGCTTGTCAGTGATCTGCGAGACAACGGGCAGAATAGGTTCACGCACTAGTGATCTAAATAACTATATATTGGTAACGTGTGTCCAGAATGGACTTTCAATGAGTGTAGTTGTGTGTATCTCTCTCTATATATAAAATGGTTACAGTTCAGAACATGGAACCCCCTGGGTTACAATACAAGAAAACGGCTAATTATCACCCACTAATGGTGTTTTTTTGTCAATCAGCTTGCGAATGGCTGTGCGATCGACATTTTCACACCATATTGTTGCTGTTTGGCTACGCACACACGTATTGCGGTGCATGTGCAGTCAATGGATAATCGCACGTTGTACGAAAATGCACAACAGCGATCAGGCCCTAGGTTACATGCAGCTGAGTGTGTCACAGTAATAAGTGACCTGCTACTTTCCTAATAATGTATCTGATTAAGGACCCGTATGCAAACACCAAGGTAAAGTAATTCAGGGTATGGTGGAAGCTTAAACAGGTGTAGGGCAATAAACACATCATCTTATCCTATTTAATGTTACAGTTTTTATTATTCACTTCTAGTAATAAATCCAGTATGCAGAGTAAGGGGATCCGGTCTCTAGGTCGACCACTATTGGTCGACAGGGTCTCTAGGTCGACATGTTTTAGGTCAAAAGGTCGACATGAGTTTTTCACGATTTTTCTTTTTTTGAACCTTTTCATACTTAACGACCCACGCGGACTACAGTTGGGATCGGTAACCTTGCCCAAAGCTTGCTCGCCATACGAGGGTACACTGCACTAATTGGGGTTCCCGGTCACTCTACGAAGACAATGACACCAAAAAAACATAAACGCATGTCGACCTTTTGACCTGTCGATCTAGTTATTATATACCTTCCATACCACACCCCAGAGTAAGAGATGTGGTACATGTAATGCTCCATACATAAACACAGTCAATACGGAGGCCTGCACCCAACATATGGAGAATTGTGCTATGTATTTTTCTTTATTGGCTGAAAATGATAGCAGTGTTTATTAAAGAATAAGATAAGCTTGTCTGAGCAATTGCTCACTAATAGTTATATCAGGTGCCATAAGCTTTTGTGAGTATGCACCTGATTATATGAGATGTGCATGGTGTTTGCATGTGAAAATAATGGCATCTGCAAGATTGTTACATGAGATATTTATATGACAATATAGAGATACAGTAGGTGCCTTTAGAGATAGAGATGAGCGGGTTCGGTTCCTCGGAAACCGAACCCGCCCGAACTTCAGGTTTTTTTACACGGGTCCGAGCGACTCGGATCTTCCCGCCTTGCTCTGTTAACCCGAGCGCGCCCGAACGTCATCATCCCGCTGTCGGATTCTCGCGAGGCTCGGATTCTATCGCGAGACTCGGATTCTATATAAGGAGCCGCGCGTCGCCGCCATTTTCACACGTGCATTGAGATTGATAGGGAGAGGACGTGGCTGGCGTCCTCTCCGTTTATAGAGAGTGAGACTAGAGTAGAGAGAGACGCAGTATTATTTACTTTAGTAATTTTGGGGAGCATTAGGAGGAGTACTACTACTTGCTGAAGTGATAGTGTGACTGTATATCTGACTTGTGGGGGAGACAGTGGGGAGCAGTTAGAGTCTGAGAGCAGGAGTACATATTTTAACGTACAGTGCACACTTTTGCTGGCACTCTGCTGCCAGAGTGCCACACTGCCATTGTGACCACACTGACCACCAGTATATATTGTGATTGTCTGCTTAGGAGTACTACTTGCAAGTTGCTGATAGTGTGACCAGTGACCTGACCACCAGTTTAATTAATCACCACCAGTTTAATATATATATATATATATATATATATATATATATATATATATATATATATATATATATATATATATATATATATAATTGTATATGTATACCACCTACCCGTGTTTTTTTTTTTTTTTTTTCTTCTTGATACATACTACTATAGTAGCTTACTGTAGCAGTCTGCGGTGCTGCTGAGCTGACAGTGTCCAGCAGGTCCGTCATCAGTCATTACATAATAAATATATATACCTGTCCGGCTGCAGTACTAGTGATAATAAATATATATATATATAATGTGTGTGTGTGTGTGTGTATATATATATATATATATATATATATATATATATATATATATATATATATATATATATATATATTTATTTATATTATCACTAGTACTGCAGCCGGACAGGTATATATATTTATTATGTAATGACTGATGACGGACCTGCTGGACACGGTCAGCTCAGCAGCACCGCAGACTGCTACAGTAAGCTACTATAGTAGTATGTATCAAGAAGAAAGAGAAAAAAAAAACCACGGGTAGGTGGTATACAATTATGGATGGACCAGCGACTGCCGACACAGAGGTAGCTACAGACACAGTACGGTAGTCCACGGCTGTAGCTCGTCCATCCATAAGTATACTAGTATCCATCCATCTCCATTGTTTACCTGAGGTGCCTTTTAGTTGTGCCTATTAAAATATGGAGAACAAAAATGTTGAGGTTCCAAAATTAGGGAAAGATCAAGATCCACTTCCACCTCGTGCTGAAGCTGCTGCCACTAGTCATGGCCGAGACGATGAAATGCCAGCAACGTCGTCTGCCAAGGCCGATGCCCAATGTCATAGTACAGAGCATGTAAAATCCAAAACACCCAAATATCAGTAAAAAAAGGACTCCAAAACCTAAAATAAAATTGTCGGAGGAGAAGCGTAAACTTGCCAATATGCCATTTACCACACGGAGTGGCAAGGAACGGCTGAGGCCCTGGCCTATGTTCATGGCTAGTGGTTCAGCTTCACATGAGGATGGAAGCACTCAGCCTCTCGCTAGAAAAATGAAAAGACTCAAGCTGGCAAAAGCACCGCAAAGAACTGTGCGTTCTTCGAAATCCCAAATCCACAAGGAGAGTCCAATTGTGTCGGTTGCGATGCCTGACCTTCCCAACACTGGACGTGAAGAGCATGCGCCTTCCACCATTTGCACGCCCCCTGCAAGTGCTGGAAGGAGCACCCGCAGTCCAGTTCCTGATAGTCAGATTGAAGATGTCAGTGTTGAAGTACACCAGGATGAGGAGGATATGGGTGTTGCTGGCGCTGGGGAGGAAATTGACAAGGAGGATTCTGATGGTGAGGTGGTTTGTTTAAGTCAGGCACCCGGGGAGACACCTGTTGTCCGTGGGAGGAATAGGGCCGTTGACATGCCTGGTGAAAATACCAAAAAAATCAGCTCTTCGGTGTGGAAGTATTTCAACAGAAATGCGGACAACATTTGTCAAGCCGTGTGTTGCCTTTGTCAAGCTGTAATAAGTAGGGGTAAGGACGTTAACCACCTCGGAACATCCTCCCTTATACGTCACCTGCAGCGCATTCATAATAAGTCAGTGACGAGTTCAAAAACTTTGGGCGACAGCGGAAGCAGTCCACTGACCAGTAAATCCCTTCCTCTTGTAACCAAGCTCACGCAAACCACCCCACCAACTCCCTCAGTGTCAATTTCCTCCTTCCCCAGGAATGCCAATAGTCCTGCAGGCCATGTCACTGGCAATTCTGACGAGTCCTCTCCTGCCTGGGATTCCTCCGATGCATCCTTGCGTGTAACGCCTACTGCTGCTGGCGCTGCTGTTGTTGCTGCTGGGAGTCGATGGTCATCCCAGAGGGGAAGTCGTAAGCCCACTTTTACTACTTCCACCAAGCAATTGACTGTCCAACAGTCCTTTGCGAGGAAGATGAAATATCACAGCAGTCATCCTGTTGCAAAGCGGATAACTGAGGCCTTGACAACTATGTTGGTGTTAGACGTGCGTCCGGTATCCGCCGTTAGTTCACAGGGAACTAGACAATTTCTTGAGGTAGTGTGCCCCCGTTACCAAATACCATCTAGGTTCCACTTCTCTAGGCAGGCGATACCGAGAATGTACACGGACGTCAGAAAAAGACTCACCAGTGTCCTAAAAAATGCAGTTGTACCCAATGTCCACTTAACCACGGACATGTGGACAAGTGGAGCAGGGCAGGGTCAGGACTATATGACTGTGACAGCCCACTGGGTAGATGTATGGACTCCCGCCGCAAGAACAGCAGCGGCGGCACCAGTAGCAGCATCTCGCAAACGCCAACTCTTTCCTAGGCAGGCTACGCTTTGTATCACCGCTTTCCAGAATATGCACACAGCTGAAAACCTCTTACGGCAACTGAGGAAGATCATCGCGGAATGGCTTACCCCAATTGGACTCTCCTGTGGATTTGTGGCATCGGACAACGCCAGCAATATTGTGTGTGCATTAAATATGGGCAAATTCCAGCACGTCCCATGTTTTGCACATACCTTGAATTTGGTGGTGCAGAATTTTTTAAAAAACGACAGGGGCGTGCAAGAGATGCTGTCGGTGGCCAGAAGAATTGCGGGACACTTTCGGCGTACAGGCACCACGTACAGAAGACTGGAGCACCATCAAAAACGCCTGAACCTGCCCTGCCATCATCTGAAGCAAGAAGTGGTAACGAGGTGGAATTCAACCCTCTATATGCTTCAGAGGTTGGAGGAGCAGCAAAAGGACATTCAAGCCTATACAATTGAGCACGATATAGGAGGTGGAATGTACCTGTCTCAAGCGCAGTGGAGAATGATTTCAACGTTGTGCAAGGTTCTGCAACCTTTTGAACTTGCCACACGTGAAGTCAGTTCAGACACTGCCAGCCTGAGTCAGGTCATTCCCCTCATCAGGCTTTTGCAGAAGAAGCTGGAGGCATTGAAGGAGGAGCTAAAAGGGAGCGATTCCGCTAGGCATGTGGGACTTGTGGATGGAGCCCTTAATTCGCTTAACAAGGATTCACGGGTGGTCAATCTGTTGAAATCAGAGCACTACATTTTGGCCACCGTGCTCGATCTTAGATTTAAAACCTACCTTGGATCTCTCTTTCCGGCAGACACAAGTCTGCTGGGGTTCAAAGACCTGCTGGTGACAAAATTGTCAAGTCAAGCGGAACGCGACCTGTCAACATCTCCTCCTTCACATTCTCCCGCAACTGGGGGTGCGAGGAAAAGGCTCAGAATTCCGAGCCCACCCGCTGGCGGTGATGCAGGGCAGTCTGGAGCGACTGCTGATGCTGACATCTGGTCCGGACTGAAGGACCTGACAACGATTACGGACATGTCGTCTACTGTCACTGCATATGATTCTCTCACCATTGAAAGAATGGTGGAGGATTATATGAGTGACAGCATCCAAGTAGGCACGTCAGACAGTCCGTACTTATACTGGCAGGAAAAAGAGGCAATTTGGAGGCCCTGGCACAAACTGGCTTTATTCTACCTAAGTTGCCCTCCCACAAGTGTGTACTCCGAAAGAGTGTTTAGTGCCGCCGCTCACCTTGTCAGCAATCGGCGTACGAGGTTACTTCCAGAAAATGTGGAGAAGATGATGTTCATTAAAATGAATTATAATCAATTCCTCCGTGGAGACATTGACCAGCAGCAATTGCCTCCACAAAGTACACAGGGAGCTGAGATGGTGGATTCCAGTGGGGACGAATTGATAATCTGTGAGGAGCGGGATGTACACGGTGATATATCGGAGGATAATGATGAGGTGGACATCTTGCCTCTGTAGAGCCAGTTTGTGCAAGGAGAGATTAATTGCTTCTTTTTCGGTGGGGGTCCAAACCAACCCGTCATTTCAGTCACAGTCGTGTGGCAGACCCTGTCACTGAAATGATGGGTTGGTTAAAGTGTGCATGTCCTGTTTATACAACATAAGGGTGGGTGGGAGGGCCCAAGGACAATTCCATCTTGCACCTCTTTTTTCTTTCATTTTTCTTTGCGTCATGTGCTGTTTGGGGAGTGTTTTTTGGAAGGGCCATCCTGCGTGACACTGCAGTGCCACTCCTAGATGGGCCAGGTGTTTGTGTCGGCCACTAGGGTCGCTTAGCTTACTCACACAGCTACCTCATTGCGCCTCTTTTTTTCTTTGCGTCATGTGCTGTTTGGGGAGTGTTTTTTGGAAGGGCCATCCTGCGTGACACTGCAGTGCCACTCCTAGATGGGCCAGGTGTTTGTGTCGGCCACTAGGGTCGCTTAGCTTACTCACACAGCTACCTCATTGCGCCTCTTTTTTTCTTCTTTGCGTCATGTGCTGTTTGGGGAGTGTTTTTTGGAAGGGCCATCCTGCGTGACACTGCAGTGCCACTCCTAGATGGGCCAGGTGTTTGTGTCGGCCACTAGGGTCGCTTAGCTTACTCACACAGCTACCTCATTGCGCCTCTTTTTTTCTTCTTTGCGTCATGTGCTGTTTGGGGAGTGTTTTTTGGAAGGGCCATCCTGCGTGACACTGCAGTGCCACTCCTAGATGGGCCAGGTGTTTGTGTCGGCCACTAGGGTCGCTTAGCTTACTCACACAGCTACCTCATTGCGCCTCTTTTTTTCTTCTTTGCGTCATGTGCTGTTTGGGGAGTGTTTTTTGGAAGGGCCATCCTGCGTGACACTGCAGTGCCACTCCTAGATGGGCCTGGTGTTTGTGTCGGCCACTAGGGTCGCTTAGCTTACTCACACAGCTACCTCATTGCGCCTCTTTTTTTCTTCTTTGCGTCATGTGCTGTTTGGGGAGTGTTTTTTGGAAGGGCCATCCTGCGTGACACTGCAGTGCCACTCCTAGATGGGCCAGGTGTTTGTGTCGGCCACTAGGGTCGCTTATCTTACTCACACGGCTACCTCATTGCGCCTCTTTTTTTCTTCTTTGCGTCATGTGCTGTTTGGGGAGTGTTTTTTGGAAGGGCCATCCTGCGTGACACTGCAGTGCCACTCCTAGATGGGCCAGGTGTTTGTGTCGGCCACTAGGGTCGCTTAGCTTACTCACACAGCTACCTCATTGCGCCTCTTTTTTTCTTCTTTGCGTCATGTGCTGTTTGGGGAGTGTTTTTTGGAAGGGCCATCCTGCGTGACACTGCAGTGCCACTCCTAGATGGGCCAGGTGTTTGTGTCGGCCACTAGGGTCGCTTAGCTTACTCACACAGCTACCTCATTGCGCCTCTTTTTTTCTTCTTTGCGTCATGTGCTGTTTGGGGAGTGTTTTTTGGAAGGGCCATCCTGCGTGACACTGCAGTGCCACTCCTAGATGGGCCAGGTGTTTGTGTCGGCCACTAGGGTCGCTTAGCTTACTCACACAGCTACCTCATTGCGCCTCTTTTTTCTTCTTTGCGTCATGTGCTGTTTGGGGAGTGTCTTTTGGAAGGGCCATCCTGCGTGACACTGCAGTGCCACTCCTAGATGGGCCAGGTGTTTGTGTCGGCCACTAGGGTCGCTTATCTTACTCACACAGCTACCTCATTGCGCCTCTTTTTTTCTTCTTTGCGTCATGTGCTGTTTGGGGAGTGTTTTTTGGAAGGGCCATCCTGCGTGACACTGCAGTGCCACTCCTAGATGGGCCAGGTGTTTGTGTCGGCCACTAGGGTCGCTTATCTTACTCACACAGCTACCTCATTGCGCCTCTTTTTTTCTTCTTTGCGTCATGTGCTGTTTGGGGAGTGTTTTTTGGAAGGGCCATCCTGCGTGACACTGCAGTGCCACTCCTAGATGGGCCAGGTCTTTGTGTCGGCCACTAGGGTCGCTTAGCTTAGTCATCCAGCGACCTCGGTGCAAATTTTAGGACTAAAAATAATATTGTGAGGTGTTCAGAATAGACTGAAAATGAGTGGAAATTATGGTTTTTGAGGTTAATAATACTTTGGGCTCAAAATGACCCCCAAATTCTATGATTTAAGCTGTTTTTTTAGTGTTTTTTAAAAAAAACACTCGAATCCAAAACACACCCGAATCCGACAAAAAAAATTCGGTGAGGTTTTGCCAAAACGCGGTCGAACCCAAAACACGGCCGCGGAACCAAAACCAAAACACAAAACCCGAAAAATTTCAAGTGCACATCTCTATTTAGAGACCTGTCCCTTGGATAGCATATATCTTGACTTTTGGGGAAATATATCAAATCTTCAAGAGAGATAAATTGGGGACATTGACCGTAGCGACCACAGAGCTTCTGCCATTTTATTGACTGTCCTAAATAATTTGTAGCTAGAAGTGATCGTTGCTCTGGACAACTTCTCCGCTTTCTATTTTGAAGGTTTGATATATCTGTTCTGCTTGAATTTCTGCTTGCACCCCTCCTGAGGTGCGAGCGGAAGGCTGGCAAAACTAGTGCTGCAGTGCTCTTTTGTGTCTTGGCGCAGTGCACACAGCATTGCGGCGGGCCACTTAAGTGGGAGAATGCTGGTTCTCGCAACTAAATAGCCGATTTAAGGCGCAAGTACTGGCATTCTCTGACATAACAGCGCGCTGAATTGAATAGCTCCAGGACCTCCTTCCCGGCGCGGTTAAAACAGCACACTGAAATTGTATCGACCCCAATGATTATGTAGTAATTTTGTAACATTTATCTTCATTTTATCCTATTATTATTAATGATTTGTATGAAACACTACAGATTTGAGCTGTCCACAGTCTGATATGAGCTTTAATGATTAAATGTGTCTTTGCAGCATTCACAGAGCAAGAGCAAACCACACGGAAAAACTTCGAAGATGTCCAGAAAGAACGACAAATTC
>NC_086448.1:207601890-207674390 GCF_028390025.1 Pseudophryne corroboree
TGTTTTGGATTCGAGTGTTTTTTTTTTAAAAAACACGACGAAAAAAAAACAGCTTAAAACATAGAAATTTGAAGTGGTCATTTTGAGCCCAGAAGTATTATTAACCTTCAGAAAACCATAATTTCCATCTCATGTTCAGTCTATGCTGACCACAGGCTTCTGCAATTTTATTGACTGTCCTAAATAATTTGTAGCTAGAAGTGATCGTTGCTCTGGACAACTTCTCCGCTTTCTATTTTGAAGGTTTGATATATCTGTTCTGCTTGAATTTCTGCTTGCACCCCTCCTGAGGTGCGAGCGGAAGGCTGGCAAAACTAGTGCTGCAGTGCTCTTTTGTGTCTTGGCGCAGTGCACACAGCATTGCGGCGGGCCACTTAAGTGGGAGAATGCTGGTTCTCGCAACTAAATAGCCGATTTAAGGCGCAAGTACTGGCATTCTCTGACATAACAGCGCGCTGAATTGAATAGCTCCAGGACCTCCTTCCCGGCGCGGTTAAAACAGCACACTGAAATTGTATCGACCCCAATGATTATGTAGTAATTTTGTAACATTTATCTTCATTTTATCCTATTATTATTAATGATTTGTATGAAACACTACAGATTTGAGCTGTCCACAGTCTGATATGAGCTTTAATGATTAAATGTGTCTTTGCAGCATTCACAGAGCAAGAGCAAACCACACGGAAAAACTTCGAAGATGTCCAGAAAGAACGACAAATTCAGGCCAGACATTCGGTGTTAATAGGCTGCCCACCTAAAATCAATGAAAGTAAATTTTTGAGGTTTTTATCACAGCATGGGAAAGTAGCCAATCACTTTTTTTTCAACAGCAATGTAAGTATGGCCACAGTGTTTGTAATGCAGATTTAAATATACTCTTCATAGAGTAACATCACATAATAGTGGGCCTAATTCAGATCTGATCGCAGCAGCAAATTTGTTAGCTAATGGGCAAAACCATGCTGCACTGCAGATGGGGGGAGATAGAACATGTGCAGAGAGAGTTAGATTTTTTTGGGGGGGGGGGGGGGTGTTCAAACTGAAATCTAAATTGCAGTGTAAAAATAAAGCAGCCAGTGTTCACTGCACATAAACAATATAACCCACCCAAATCTAAACGCCAGTACTCACGGCCCGATTTGGGAGAGATGTGTGCATGTGTGATGTGTGCTGAGCGTACGGGGGTGGGGTGGGGGGGGGTGGGGGGGGAGCGCTCATTTCACCCAGCGGGTGAAATGAGCGACCTGCTAGATTGGCCTGCACGATGCGCGGGGCTGCGCATCGCTATCGCTGTGGGGGGTACACACGGAGTGATCATGCTTAAAATCTAAGCAATCTAGTCAGATTGCTTAGATTTTAAGCAGCGATCGCTCCGTGAGTTCCCCCCTTTACTCTCTCTGCAAATGTTATATCTGCCACACCTGCAGTGCACATGGTTTGCCCGTTAGCTAATACATTTGCTGCTGCGATCAGCTCTGAATTAGGCCCAGTGTCCATTTAGAAATAAAGGAAAGGAATATGTATGGACAAGGCATATAGGAACCCTAGGCATGTATATGACTTGTACACCAGGCAAAAACTCACCATTACTTCCGTGTATTTGAATTTGCTTTTAATGTACAGTACATCATCCGGCCTAGTGTTCACTCATCATCAGCCCCACAATGAATAGTAGATAAAGCTACACTGCGGTGTTACGCCTCTACTGCTTTATTTTACTATGCAATTTAGGGGTTTAGATTCCGTTTGCTGTTTGGCATGTTTTTACTTACATTTTTATTAAAACAAAAACACTGCTGACAAACTTGCAAGACATAGGCATACGGGTCAAGCATAATGATCATCACACACATTGATAAACAATATACAATAAATAAATCCTAGCATGCTTTCATAGGCGTTATATAGACAAGGCATCAGATGTTATGAATACAAAAAAGTGAAAACAACGGTTAGAGAGCATTTGGCTATAGGACATGTACAATATATAGGTGTTAATACAGCCCACAGCTTGTGTAAAATACAGACGAGTATATGATGCTCGGATACAAGTGCAAAGTATATACACAATAAAAATACCAAAGAAAGAAATAAGGGCAACATAATGCAGTATTTATGGTTATTATGGTTCTGACTAAATTTACATTCAACGAAAGAACTTATTTTAAATAAATGATCATGGTGTTGAAACAACAATGTTCTCCTATTTAGTTTATTAAAATGCGGGGTACTGTTGCATGTGACATTTGTGTAACTTTGCTTATTTATGTAAGATAAAATGAGACATTACAGTAGTACGTATTACTTTTTGGTAACCCTAAAACTGTCTTCTCTTCTAGAGCACTAACGCAGTTGTGGAATTTGTGGATACACAAAGCATAGATTCACTCCTAGCGGCCACTAAAATCCCTACTGATGAGGAGGCCTGTGTAGTACCATTTAAATCCAGATTTATTAAAATCAAAGCTAAAGATTTGGATCCGCACTTGGTCAAGTTTTGCCCGCAGTCTTCTACCTCTCTAAGCGACTTGATAGAGAAGTTATGCACAGCCGAGAATGTGAGTCGAGAATTTATTGTACTTTCTGATTGTATTACAGGTTGAGTATCCCTTATCCAAAATTCAAAAGCACACATTTTTGGTTCCCCTACTGAGATACACACACACACACACACACTCTCTCTCTCTCTCTCTCTCTCTCTCTCTCTCTCTCTCTCTCTCTCTCTCTCTCTCTCTCTCTCTCTCTCTCTCTCTCTCTCTCTCTCTCTCTCTCTCTCTCTCTCTCTCTCTCTCTCTCTCTCTCTCTCTCTCTCTCTCTCTCTCTCAGTGGGGGACCCAGAAAGGTGAGATTTTGGATAAGTGATACCCACAGTCTGAAAAGCGCGTTTTTATCCATTCTAGTCTTATTGCTTGTACACGTTTTTTTTTTTTTTTTTAATTCATTCAACTATTTTCTTTGTACATGTAACTTCCCGAGCACCATTTATTCTGACTGAGCCCCATCCCGCATTTCTAGGTATATCACATGAAACCATATTTTTGTATTGTATCTAAACAAATTATATGTGTAGATTGCTTGTCATTGGTATGTGTATCACTTTCTGCTCTTATATCAGACAAGACATACGTTTACATTTGGTCTTCAAAAGTATGTGCTACAGTTTCCTTTTTTTCCATGTACAGTACCTCTGAATTGGTTCCTGCTCTGTAGAGAACAGGAGAAGCATTGTGAGCTCAGGGTATATTTGGGGAAGGAAGTCTCACTGTACAGAAGTAATAGCCCTCCTCTCTAGATACCAAAAAACTATACCCCGTTGTCCAGTTTGTTACAAGCAGTACCTAATCACTATGTAGTACAGCTCCAGGTATGGTGAGGTGACCTCACTATCCTGTGCCTCCCTGACACACCACTCCAGACCAGTGTAAAGTTAGAAGTGTTGTTGCAGGATTGCTGTAGTAACTGTGCAGTGCTGGCACATGGGACTCTGTGATGTGACAGATAAACACTATGGAGATGACGCACAGTTGAACATACGCCTATGTACGGTTTTGCACTGAATGTCCAGGATCCAAATGTACAAAAGATGGGGTGATGCAGCCTTGTATGCATTTCATTCGCAACTCCACTTACGACTGTAGAGGTAGAAAGGTGTTGTAACAGGATATTCTTGCATAGGAAAAGCCCAAAGCAGGCTTATTCACACAAATGTGGCTAATGCAGAGTGGGATCTAGCCAAAGTGTAGGTTCTTCATTGTGGTGACTCGTAGCAACTATAGTAGGTGCACACACATTGATGTGGCAGCATACTTACTCACATCAGAAATGGTGCTTTCCAGGATAACCTTGGTGCCCTTGCCTTACTGAACAATGTATTCATTTCTAGATCAGAGTAAGTATTACCTTATTTCTCTAACGTCCTAGAGGATGTTGGGACTCCGTAAGGACCATGGGGATAGACGGGCTCCGCAGGAGACATGGGCACTTTAAGAAAGACTTTGGATCTGGGTGTGCACTGGCTCCTCCCTCTATGCCCCTCCTCCAGACCTCCGTTTGATACTGTGCCCAGTGGAGACTGGGTGCATTTCATGGAGCTCTCCTGAGTTTCCTGTAAAGAAAGTATTTTAGTTAGGTTTTTTATGTTCAGGGAGCCTGCTGGCAACAGACTCCCTGCATCGAGGGACTGAGGAGAGAGAAACAGACCCACTTCTCTGAGTTTCAGGGCTCTGTTTCTTAGGCTACTGGACACCATTAGCTCCAGAGGGATCGGTACGCAGGTCTCACCCTCGCCGTCCGTCCCAGAGCCGCGCCGCCGTCCTCCTCGCAGAGCCGGAAGATAGAAGCCGGGAGAGTTTGAGAGGAAAAGACTTCAGAGGTGGCAGAAGACAGCTTGATCTTCATAGAGGTAACGCACAGTAGTGAAGCTGTGCGCCATTGCTCCCATTCACCTCACACACATCGGTCACTGTAAGGGTGCAGGGGGAGTGCCCTGGGCAGCAATATAAACCTCTCCTGTGGCAAATGTACATATATACATGTACAGCTGGGCACTGTACATGTATATAAAGAGCCCCCGCCATGTTTTAAAGAATTTTGAGCGGGACAGAAGCCCGCCGCCGAGGGGACGGGGCTTCTCCCTCAGCACTCACCAGCGCCATTTTTCTCCACAGCACCGCTGAGAGGAAGCTCCCCGGACTCTCCCGTGCTTGATACCACGGTGAAAGAGGGTTTTAAAGTAGAGGGGGGGCACATAATTGGCGCATATACATACTTGAAAAGCGCTACTGGGTAAACATTCTGTGTTTTTTCCTGGGTCATATAGCGCTGGGGTGTGTGCTGGCATACTCTCTCTCTGTCTCTCCAAAGGGCCTGGTGGGGAACCGGTCTTCAGAAAAGAGCTTCCCTGTGTGTGTGTGGTGTGTCGGTACGCGTGTGTCGACATGTCTGAGGTTGAAGGCTCACCTAAGGAGGAGGGGGAGTGTATGAATGTAAGGTCTCCGTCGGCAGCGCCGACACCTGACTGGATGGATATGTGGAATGTTTTAAGTGCTATGTTAAATAAATGTTAATTTATTGCACAAAAGATTAGACAAAGCTGAAGTTAGGGTACAGTGAGGGAGTCAACCCATGTCTGTCCCAATGTCGCCGGGACCTTCGGGGTCTCAGAAGCACCCACTATCCCAAATAGTAGACACAGAAACCGACACGGATTTAGACTCCAGTGTCGACTACGATGATACAAAATTATAGCCAAAAGTGGCTAAATGTAGCTAAATGTGGCTAAAATATGATTATTGCAATAAAAGATGTTTTGCATATCACAGAGGAACCCCCTGTCCCTGACACGAGGGTACACATGTATAAGGGAAAGAAACCTGAGGTCACCTTTCCCTCCTCACATGAGCTGAACGAATTATGCGAAAAAGCGTGGGAAACTCCAGACAAAAAACTGCAGATTCCCAAAAGGATTCTTATAGCGTATCCTTTCCCGCCAAAGAACAGAATAGGGTGGGAATCCTCCCCTAGGGTAGACAAGGCTTTGACACGCTTATCAAAAAAGATAGCGCTCCCATCCCAAGATAAGGCTACCCTCAAGGATCCTGCTGACTGCAAGCAGGAGGTTACCTTGAAGTCCATTTACACACATTCTGGTACGTTACTCAGACCGGCAATTGCGTCGGCCTGGGTTTGTAGTGCTGTAGCAGCATGGACAGATTCCTTATCAGCGGATATTGAGACCCTTGATAAGGATACCATTTTAATGACCCTAGGGCATATAAAAGATACTGTCTTATATATGAGGGATGCTCAAAGAGACATTAGTTTACTGGGTTCCAGAATAAACGCTATGTCTATTTCTGCTAGGCGAGTCTTATGGACCCGACAGTGGACAGGTGATGCCGACTCAAAGAGGCATATGGAGTTTTCGCCTTACAAGGGTGAGGAATTGTTTGGAGAGGGCCTCTCGGACCTCGTCTCCACAGCTACGGCTGGTAAATCTAATTTTTTGCCTTATATTCCCTCACAATCTAAGAAAGCGCCTCATTATCAAATGCAGTCCTTTCGTTCAAATAAAAGCAAAAGAGTACGTGGATCGTCCTTTCTTACCAGAGGTAAGGGCAGAGGTAAAAAGCTACACAACACAGCTAGTTCCCAGGAACAGAAGTCCTCCCCGGCCTCTGCAAAATCCACCGCATGACGCTGAGGCTCCCCTGAGGGAGTCCGCTCCAGTGGGGGCACGTCTTCGACTTTTCAGCCACATCTGGGTTCACTCACAGGTGGATCCCTGGGCAATAGAAATTGTTTCCCAGGGATACAAGCTGGAATTCGAAGAGGTGCCTCCTCGCTAGTTTTTCAAATCGGCGCTACCGACTTCTCCCCTGGAAAGGGAGATAGTGTTACATGCGATTCACAAATTGTGTCTTCAACAAGTGGTGGTTGAGGTTCCCCTGCTTCAAAGAGGGAAGGGGTACTACTCAACTCTGTTTGTGGTCCCGAAACCGGACGGTTTGGTCAGACCCATTTTGAATTTAAAATACCTGAACCTTTACTTAAAGCGGTTCAAATTCAAAATGGAAATCGCTCAGAGCGGTCATCGCCAGCCTGGAAGGGGGGGATTTTATGGTGTCTCTGGACATAAAGGATGCATACCTGCATGTTCCCATATATCCTCCTCATCAGGCGTACCTGAGATTTGCGGTACAGGATTGTCATTACCAATTTCAGACGTTGCCGTTTGGGCTTTCCACGGCCCCGAGAATTTTCACCAAGGTAATGGCGGAAATGATGGTGCTCCTGCGCAAGCAGGGTGTCACAATTATCCTGTACTTGGACGATCTCCTCATGAAAGCGAGATCACGGGAGAAGTTGCTGAACAGAGTATCACTTTCACTGAAGGTGTTACAGCGACACGGCTGGATTCTCAATATTCCAAAGTCGCAGCTGAATCCTACGACTCGTCTGCCCTTCTTGGGCATGATTCTGGACACAGACCAGAAAAGGGTTTTTCTCCCGATAGAAAAAGCGCAGGAACTCATGACTCTAGTCAAGAACCTGTTGAAGCCAAAACAAATGTCAGTACATCATTGCACTCAAGTCCTGGGAAAAATGGTGGCGACGTACGAAGCCATTCCCTTCGGCAGGTTCCATGCAAGGACTTTCCAATGGGACCTATTGGACAAATGGTCCGGGTCACATCTGCAAATGCATCAGCGGATCACCCTGTCCCCAGGGCCAGGGTATCTCTCCTGTGGTGGCTGCAGAGTGCTCACCTTCTAGAGGGCCGCAGGTTCGGCATTCAGGATTGGATCCTGGTGACCACGGACGCGAGCCTCCGAGGTTGGGGAGCAGTCACACAGGGAAGAAATTTCCAAGGCCTTTGGTCATTTCAAGAGACTTGTCTTCACATCAACATCCTGGAACTAAGGGCCATATACAACGCCCTACGTCAAGCGGAGACCTTACTTCGCGACCGACCAGTTCTGATCCAGTCAGACAACGTCACCGCAATAGCTCATGTAAACCGCCAGGGCGGCACAAGGAGCAGAGTGGCGATGGCGGAAGCCACCAGAATTCTTCGCTGGGCGGAGAATCATGTAAGCGCACTGTCAGCAGTGTTCATTCCGGGAATGGACAACTGGGAAGCAGACTTCCTCAGCAGACACGACCTGCATCCAGGAGAGTGGGGACTTCATCAGGAAGTCTTCGCACAGATTGCAAGTCGGTGGGGACTGCCCCAAATAGACATGATGGCGTCCCGTCTCAACAAAAAGCTACAAAGGTATTGTGCCAGGTCAAGAGATCCTCAGGCGGTAGCTGTGGACGCCCTAGTGACACCGTGGGTGTTCCAGTCGGTCCATGTATTTCCTCCTCTTCCTCTCATACCCAAGGTGTTGAGAATAATAAGAAAAAGAGGAGAGAGAACAATACTCATTGTTCCGGATTGGCCGCGAAGGACCTGGTATCCGGATCTGCAGGAAATGCTCACAGAAGATCCGTGGCCTCTTCCTCTAAGACAGGACCTGTTGCAACAGGGTCCCTGTCTGTTCCAAGACTTAACGCGGCTGCGTTTGACGGCATGGTGGTTGAAGGCCGGATCCTAGCGGAAAAAGGTATTCCGGATGAGGTCATTCCTACGCTAATAAAGGCTAGGAAGGACGTGACATCTAAACATTATCACCGAATATGGCGAAAATATGTTTCTTGGTGTGAGGCCAGGAATGCTCCTACGGAATAATTCCATCTAGGCCGTTTTCACTTCCTACAAACTGGAGTGAATTTGGGCCTAAAGTTAGGCTCCATTAAAGTTCAGATTTCGGCCTTATCCATTTTCTTTCAAAAGGAATTGGCCTCTCTACCTGAAGTACAGACTTTTGTGAAGGGAGTACTGCATATTCAGCCTCCTTTTGTACCTCCGGTGGCGCCTTGGGACCTTAACGTGGTGTTAAGTTTCCTTAAGTCACATTGGTTTGAACCACTTAGAACAGTGGAGTTGAAATATCTCACTTGGAAGGTGGTCATATTGTTAGCCTTGGCTTCGGCTAGGCGAGTTTCGGAATTAGCGGTTTTATCACATAAAAGCCCCTATCTGGTTTTCCATATGGATAGAGCGGAATTGCGGACCCGTCCTCAATTCCTACCTAAGGTGGTCTCATCCTTTCATATGAACCAACCTATTGTCGTGCCTGTGGCTACACGTGACTTGGAGGATTCCGAGTCCCTTGATGTGGTCAGGGCTTTGAAAATTTACGTGACCAGAACGGCTAGGATCAGAAAAACAGAAGCACTGTTTGTCCTGTATGCAGCCAACAAGGTCGGCGGCCCTGCTTCAAAGCAGACTATTGCTCACTGGATCTGTAACACGATTCAGCAGGCGCATTCTACGGCAGGATTGCCGTTACCAAAATCGGTTAAGGCCCATTCCACTAGGAAGGTGGGCTCGTCTTGGGCGGCTGCCCGAGGGGTCTCGGCACTACAGCTGTGCCGAGCTGCTACTTGGTCGGGGTCAAACACCTTTGCAACGTTCTATAAGTTTGATACCCTGGCTGAGGAGGACCTCCGGTTTGCTCAATCGGTGCTGCAGAGTCATCCGCACTCTCCCGCCTGTTTGGGAGCTTTGGTATAATCCCCATGGTCCTTACGGAGTCCCCAGCATCCACTAGGATGTTAGAGAAAATAAGATTTTACTCACCGGTAAATCTATTTCTCGTAGTCCGTAGAGGATGCTGGCCGCCCGTCCCATGTGCGGACTACTTCTGCAAGACTTGTATATAGTATATAATTTTCATCGGTCTTGGACTGATGCTATGTTGTTTTCATACTGTTAACTGGTTAGTATATCACAAGTTATACGGTGTGATTGGTGTGGCTGGTATGAATCTTGCCCTTGGATTAACAAAAATCCTTTCCTCGTACTGTCTGTCTCCTCTGGGCGCAGTTTCTCTAACTGAGGTCTGGAGGAGGGGCATAGAGGGAGGAGCCAGTGCACACCCAGATCCAAAGTCTTTCTTAAAGTGCCCATGTCTCCTGCGGAGCCCGTCTATCCCCATGGTCCTTACGGAGTCCCAACATCCTCTAGGACGTTAGAGAAATAAGGTAATACTTACTCTGATCTAGAAATGAATACATTGTTCAGTAAGGCAAGGGCACCAAGGTTATCCTGGAAAGCACCATTTCTGATGTGAGTAAGTATGCTGCCACATCAATGTGTGCGCACCTACTATAGTTGCTACGAGTCACCACAATGAAGAACCTACACTTTGGCTAGATCCCACTCTGCATTAGCCACATTTGTGTGAATAAGCCTGCTTTGGGCTTTTCCTATGCAAGAATATCCTGTTACAACACCTTTCTACCTCTACAGTCGTAAGTGGAGTTGCGAATGAAATGCATACAAGGCTGGGGACTCCGTAAGGACCATGGGGATAGACTGGCTCCGCAGGATACATGGGCACTTTAAGAAAGAATTTAGGTTCTGGTGTGCTCTGGCTCCTCCTTCTATGCCCCTCCTCCAAACCTCCGTTTGATACTGTGCCCAGATGAGCTGGGTGCTCTTCAGTGAGCTCTCCTGAGTTTGCTGAGAGAAAGTATTTTGATAGGTTTTTTATTTTCAGGGAGCTCTGCTGGCAACAGACTCCCTGCATCGTGGGACAGAGGGGAGAGAAGCAGCCCTACTCTCTGAAGCTAGGTCCTGCTTCTTAGGCTACTGGACACCATTAGCTCCAGAGGGATCGTACGCAGGATCTCACCCTCGCCGTCCGATCCCAGAGCCGCGCCGCCGTCCCCCTCGCAGAGCCGGAAGACAGAAGCCGGGTGAGTATGAGAAGCAAAGAAGACTTCAAATCGGCGGCAGAAGACTCCGTTCTTCACGGAGGTAACGCACAGCACTGCAGCTGTGCGCCATTGCTCCCACACACCTCACATACTCCGGTCACTGTAAGGGTGCAGGGCGCAGGGGGGGGCGCCCTGGGCAGCAATTGGGACCTCTTCGGCAAAAGTTTAGCATATATACAGTTGGGCACTGTATATATGTATGAGCCCCCGCCAAAAAATTGTACATTTAAGCGGGACAGAAGCCCGCCGCTGAGGGGGCAGGGCTTCTTCCTCAGCACTCACCAGCGCCATTTTTTCTCCACAGCTCCGCTGAGAGGAAGCTCCCCAGGCTCTCCCCTGCAGATACACGGTAGAAGAGGGTAAAAAGAGAGGGGGGGCACATAATTAGGCGCAAAAATCAATATAAACAGCAGCTACTGGGTTAACATTAAGTTACTGTGTTATTCCTGGGTTTATAGCGCTGGGGTGTGTGCTGGCATACTCTCTCTCTGTCTCTCCAAAGGGCCTTGTGGGGGAACGGTCTTCAAAAAGGGCATTCCCTGTGTGTGTGGTGTGTCGGTACGCTTGTGTTGACATGTTTGACGAGGAAGGCTATGTGGAAGCAGAGAGGGAGCAAATGAATGGGGTATCTCCGCCGACGGCGCCGACACCTGATTGGATGGATATGTGGAAGGTTTTAAATGATAATGTTAATTCCTTGCATAAAAGGTTAGAAAAAGCTGAAGCCTCAGGACAGTCAGGGTCTCAACCCGTGCCTGATCCTATGTCGCAGAGGCCGTCAGGGTCTCAGAAGCGCCCACTATCCAAAATTGTTGACACAGATACCGACATGGATTCTGACTCCAGTGTCGATTACGATGATGCAAACTTACAGCCTAAATTGGCTAAATCCATCCGTTATATGATTATAGCAATTTAGGATGTGTTGCACATCAGAGGAAACCCCAGTCCCTGACAGGAGGGTTCATATGTATGGGGAAAAGAAACCGGAGGTAACCTTTCCCCCCTCACACGAGCTAAATGAGTTATGTGAAAAGGCTTGGGAATCTCCAGATAAAAAACTGCAGATTTCCAAAAGGATTATTATGGCGCATCCTTTCCTGCCAACGGACAGGTTACGCTGGGAATCCTCCCCTAAGGTGGACAAAGCTTTAACACGCTTATTCAAGAAGGTAGCCCTGCCGTCACAGGATACGGCTACCCTCAAAGATGCTGCGGATCGCAAACAGGAGGTTACCCTGAAGTCCATTTATACACATTCGGGTACCTTGCTGAGGCCGGCTATCGCGTCGGCCTGGGTGTGTAGTGCTGTAGCAGCATGGACGGATACCTTATCTGAGGAAATTGAGACCTTAGACAAGGATACTGTATTGATGACCTTGGGGCATATTAAAGACGTTGTCCTTTATATGAGAGATGCTCAAAGAGACATTAGTCTGCTGGGTTCTAGAATAAATGCTATGTCAATTTCTGCCAGAAGGGTCCTGTGGACTCGGCAATGGACAGGTGATGCCGACTCAAAAAGGCATGTGGAGGTTTTACCTTACAAGGGTGAGGAATTGTTTGGGGAGGGTCTCTCGGACCTGGTCTCCACAGCTACTGCTGGAAAGTCAAATTTTTTTGCCATATGTTTCCTCACAGCCTAAGAGAGCACCGTATTATCAAATGCAGTCCTTTCGATCACAGAAAAACAAAGTCCGAGGTGCGTCCTTTCTTGCCAGAGGCAGGGGCAGAGGAAAGAAGCTGCACAACACAGCTAGTTCCCAGGAACAGAAGTCCTCCCCGGCCTCTACAAAATCCACCGCATGACGCTGGGGCTCCACAGGCGGAGCTAGGCCCGGTGGGGGCACGTCTTCGAAATTTCAGCCACAAGTGGGTTCACTCCCAGTTGGATCCCTGGGCAATAGATATTGTGTCTCAGGGATACAAGCTGGAATTCGAGGAGATGCCCCCTCACGATACCTCAAATCGTCCCTGCCAGCTTCTCCCCACGAGAGCGAAATAGTGTTAAATGCAATTCACAAATTGTATCTTCAACAGGTGGTGGTCAAGGTTCCCCTCCTTCAGCAGGGAAGGGGTTATTATTCGACCATGTTTGTAGTCCCGAAACCGGACGGTTCGGTCAGACCCATACTGAATTTAAAATCCCTGAACATATACCTGAAAAGGTTCAAGTTCAAGATGGAATCGCTGAGAGCGGTCATCGCAAGCCTGGAAGGGGGGGATTTTATGGTGTCTCTGGACATAAAGGATGCATACCTTCATGTCCCCATTTATCCACCTCATCAGGCATACCTCAGATTTGTGGTACAGGATTGTCATTACCAATTTCAGACGTTGCCGTTTGGTCTCTCCACGGCACCGAGAATATTTACCAAGGTAATGGCGGAAATGATGGTACTCCTGCGGAAGCAAGGAGTCACAATTATCCCATACTTGGACGATCTCCTGGGCATGATTCTAGATACAGACCGGAAAAGGGTTTATCTCCCGATGGAGAAAGCTCAGGAACTCATGACACTGGTCAGGAACCTATTAAAACCAAAACAGGTGTCAGTGCATCACTGCACTCGTGTCCTGGGAAAGATGGTGGCATCATACGAGGCCATTCCCTTCGGCAGGTTCCATGCGAGGACCTTTCAATGGGACTTACTGGACAAGCGGTCCGGATCACATTTTCAGATGCATCGGTTAATCACCCTATCCCCCAGGGCCAGGGTATCAATCCTGTGGTGGCTGCCGAGCGCTCACCTTCTCAAGGGCCGCAGATTCGGCATTCAGGACTCGGTCCTGGTGACCACGGACGCAAGCTTCCGAGGTTGGGGTGCAGTCACACAGGGAAGAAATTTCCAAGGTCTGTGGTCAAGTCAAGAGACTTGCCTTCACATCAACATCCTGGAACTAAGGGCCATATACAACGCCCTACGTCAAGCGGAGACCCTGCTTCGCGACCAACCGGTTCTGATTCAGTCAGACAACATCACCGCAGTGGCTCATGTAAACCGCCAAGGCGGCACAAGGAGCAGGGTGGCGATGGCGGAAGCCGCCAGAATTCTTCGCTGGGCGGAGAATCATGTAAGCGCACTGTCAGCAGTGTTCATCCCGGGAGTGGACAACTGGGAAGCAGACTTCCTCAGCAGACATGACCTCCACCCGGGAGAGTGGGGACTTCATCAGGAAGTCTTCGCGCAGATTACAAGACGGTGGGGACTGCCCCAAATAGACATGATGGCGTCCCGTCTCAACAAAAAGCTACAAAGGTATTGTGCCAGGTCAAGAGATCCTCAGGCGGTAGCTGTAGACGCCCTGGTGACACCGTGGGTGTTCCAGTCGGTCTATGTATTTCCTCCTCTTCCTCTCATACCCAAGGTGCTGAGGATAATAAGAAAAAGAGGAGTGAGAACAATACTCATTGGGGGTAATTCCGAGTTGATCGCAGCAGGAACTTTGTTAGCAGTTGGGCAAAACCATGTGCACTGCAGGGGAGGCAGATATAACATGTGCTGAGAGAGAGAGATTTGGGTGTGGTGAGTTCAATCTGCAATCTAAATTGCAGTGTAAAAATAAAGCAGCCAGTATTTACCCTGCACAGAAACAAAATAACCCACCCAAATCTAACTCTCTCTGCAAATGTTATATCTGCCCCCCCTGCAGTGCACATGGTTTTGCCCAACTGCTAAAAAAATTTCCTGCTGCGATCAACTTGGAATTACCCCCATTGTTCTAGATTGGCCACGAAGGACTTGGTATCCAGATCTGCAAGAAATGCTCACAGAGGACCCGTGGCCTCTTCCTCTAAGACAGGACTTGTTGCAACAAGGGCCCCGTCTGTTCCAAGACTTACCGCGGCTGCGTTTGACGGCATGGCGGTTGAACGCCGGATCCTAGCAGAGAAGGGCATTCCGGATGAGGTCATTCCTACGCTGATACAGGCTAGGAAGGACGTGACAGCTCAACATTATCACCGTATATGGCGAAAATATGTTGCTTGGTGTGAGGCCAGGAATGCTCCTACGGAGGAGTTCCAGCTGGGCCGTTTCCTTCACTTCCTACAGTCCGGAGTGAATTTGGGGCCAAAAATTGGGTTCCATTAAGGTCCGGATTTTGGCCCTATCCATTTTCTTTCAAAAGGAGTTGGCTTCTCTACCTGAAGTTCAGACGTTTGTAAAGGGAGTGCTGCATATTCAGCCCCCTTTTGTGCCTCCAGTGTCACCTTGGAATCTTAACGTGGTGTTGAGTTTCCTGAAATCCCACTGGTTTGAACCACTCAAAACGGTGGAGTTGAAATATCTCACGTGGAATGTGGTCATGCTATTAGCCTTGGCTTCGGCTAGGCGTGTGTCAGAATTAGCGGCTTTGTCACATAAAAGCCCCTATCTGGTTTTTCATGCGGATAGAGCAGAATTGCGGACCCGTTCACAATTTTTGCCGAAAGTGGTTTCATCCTTTCATATAAACCAACCTATTGTGGTGCCTGTGGCTACTACTGACTTGGAGGATTCCGAGTTGCTTGATGTGGTCAGGGCTTTGAAGGTTTATGTAGCCAGAACGGCTAGGGTCAGGAAAACAGAGTCTTTGTTTATCCTGTATGCTTCCAACAAGCTTGGTGCTCCTGCTTCAAAGCAAACTATTGCTCGCTGGATCTGTAACACGATTCAGCAGGCTCATTCTGCGGCTGGATTGCCGCTGCCAAAATCAGTTAAGGCCCATTCCATTAGGAAGGTGGGCTCTTCTTGGGCGGCTGCCCGAGGGGTCTCTGCATTACAGCTTTGCCGAGCGGCAACTTGGTCAGGTTCAAACACTTTTGCAAAGTTCTACAAGTTTGATACCCTGGCTGAGGAGGACCTTGTGTTTGCTCAATCGGTGCTGCAGAGTCATCCGCACTCTCCCGCCCGTTTGGGAGCTTTGGTGTAATCCCCATGGGCCTTACGGAGTCCCCAGCATCCACTAGGACGTTAGAGAAAATAAGATTTTACTTACCGGTAAATCTATTTCTCGTAGTCCGTAGTGGATGCTGGGCGCCCGTCCCAAATGCGGAATTCTTCTGCAATACTTGTAAATAGTTGTTGCTTCAATAAGGGTTATGTTATGGTTGCATCAGGGTTGACCTGATGCTCTGTTGTTCATACTGTTAACTGGGTAAGTTTATCACAAGTTATACGGTGTGATTGGTGTGGCTGGTATGAATCTTGCCCTGGATTACCAAAATCCTTTCCTTGTACTGTCAGCTCTTCTGGGCACAGTTTCTCTAACTGAGGTCTGGAGGAGGGGCATAGAGGGAGGCGCCAGAGCACACCAGTATCCAAATTCTTTCTTAAAGTGCCCTGTCTCCTGCGGAGCCCGTCTATCCCCATGGTCCTTACGGAGTCCCCAGCATCCACTACGGACTACGAGAAATAGATTTACCGGTAAGTAAAATCTTATTTTTTTATTAAAAAATTATATTGTGCCATTGTAACATATTTGAGGACAAATCTTCACATTTGGATCATTACAGTTAGAGGTGACTCATTCTTTTGTTAGATTCCTGTACAATTTGAGTAACCAATTTCTAAATTGTTTTTCTCTAACGTCCTAGTGGATGCTGGGACTCCGTCAGGACCATGGGGAATAGCGGGCTCCGCAGGAGACAGGGCACATCTAAATAAAGCTTTTAGGATCACATGGTGCGTACTGGCTCCTCCCCCTATGACCCTCCTCAAAGCCTCAGTTAGGTTTTTGTGCCCGTCCGAGAAGGGTGCAATCTAGGTGGCTCTCCTAAAGAGCTGCTTAGACAAAGTTTTTTTAGGTTTAAATCTCAGTGAATCCTGCTGGCAACAGGATCACTGCATCGAGGGACTTAGGGGAGAGATTTCCAACTCACCTGCGTGCAGGATGGATTGGAGTCTTAGGCTACTGGACACTTAGCTCCAGAGGGAGTCGGAACACAGGTCATCCTGGGGTTCGTCCCGGAGCCGCGCCGCCGACCCCCCTTACAGACGCTGAAGATCGGAGGTCCGGAAAGCAGGCGGCAGAAGACTCCTCAGTCTTCATGAAGGTAGCGCACAGCACTGCAGCTGTGCGCCATTGTTGCTACACGTCTCACTGATTCAGTCACGGAGGGTGCAGGGCGCTGCTGGGGGCGCCCTGGGCAGCAATATTAAATACCTTTAGTGGCGAAAAATACATCACATATAGCCATTAAGGCTATATGTATGTATTTAACCCAGGCCAGCTTTCTTAAAACCCGGGAGAAAAGCCCGCCGAAAAAGGGGCGGAGCTTATTCTCCTCAGCACTCAGCGCCATTTTCCTGCTCAGCTCCGCTGGTGAGGAAGGCTCCCAGGATTCTCCCCTGCACTGCACTACAGAAACAGGGTAACAAAGAGAAGGGGGGCATAATTTGGCGATATTGATATATTAAAAGCGCCTATATCAAAAACAACACCTTCTAGGGTTGTTTATATACATTTATAGCGCTTTTGGTGTGTGCTGGCAAACTCTCCCTCTGTCTCCCCAAAGGGCTAAGAGGGTCCTGTCTTCGATTAGAGCATTCCCTGTGTGGCTGCTGTGTGTCGGTACGTGTGTGTCGACATGTATGAGGACGATGTTGGTGTGGAGGCAGAGCAATTGCCGGTAATGGTGATGTCACCCCCTAGGGAGTCGACACCGGAATGGATGGCTTTAGTTATGGAATTACGTGATAATGTTAGCACATTACAAAAGTCAGTTGACGAAATGAGACGGCCGGAAAACCAGTTAGTACCGGCTCAGGCGTCTCAGACACCGTCAGGGGCTGTAAAACGTCCCTTACCTCAGTCAGTCGACACGGGTACCGACACAGATGAATCTAGTGTCGACGGTGAAGAAACAAACGTATTTTCCAATAGGGCCACACGTTATATGATCACGGCAATGAAGGAGGCTTTGCAGATCTCTGATACTGCTGGTACCTCAAAAAGGGGTATTATGTGGGGGGTGAAAAAACTACCTGTAGCTTTTCCAGAATCAGAGGAATTGAATGACGTGTGTGATGAAGCGTGGGTTAACCCAGATAGAAAACTGCTAATTTCCAAGAAGTTATTGGCATTATACCCTTTCCCACCAGAGGTTAGGGCGCGCTGGGAAACACCCCCTAGGGTGGATAAGGCGCTCACACGTTTATCAAAGCAAGTGGCGTTGCCGTCTCCTGATACGGCCGCCCTCAAGGATCCAGCAGATAGGAGGCTGGAAACTACACTGAAGAGTATATACACACATACTGGTGTTATACTGCGACCGGCAATAGCCTCAGCCTGGATGTGCAGTGCTGGGGTAGTGTGGTTGGATTCCCTGACTGAAAATATTGATACCCTGGATAGGGACAGTATTTTATTGACTCTAGAGCAATTAAAGGATGCGTTTCTTTATATGCGAGATGCTCAGAGGGATATTTGTACTCTAGCATCAAGGGTAAGCGCGATGTCCATATCTGCCAGAAGAAGTTTATGGACGCGACAGTGGTCAGGTGATGCGGATTCCAAAAGGCATATGGAAGTATTGCCATATAAAGGAGAGGAATTATTTGGGGTCGGTCTTTCGGACCTGGTGGCCACGGCAACTGCCGGCAAATCCACTTTTTTACCTCAGACCCCCTCCCAACAGAAAAAGACACAGTCTTTTCAGCCGCAGTCCTTTCGCTCCTATAAAAACAAGCGACCAAAAGGACAGTCTTATCTGCCGCGAAGCAGAGGAAAGGGTAAGAGAGGGCAGCAAGCAGCCCCTGCCCAGGACCAGAAGCCCGCCCCGGGTTCTACAAAGCCATCAGCATGACGCTGGGGCTTTACAAGCGGACTCAGGAGCGGTGGGGGGTCGACTCAAGATTTTCAGCAATCAGTGGGCTCGCTCACAAGTGGACCCGTGGATCCTGCAGATAATATCTCAGGGTTACATGTTGGAGTTCGAAAGGTCTCCCCCTCGCCGGTTCCTAAAGTCTGCTTTACCAACGTCTCCCTCAGAAAGGACGTCGGTATTGGAAGCCATTCACAAGCTGTATTCTCAGCAGGTGATAGTCAAGGTACCCCTCCTACAACAGGGAAAGGGGTATTATTCCACACTATTTGTGGTACCGAAGCCAGACGGTTCGGTAAGACCTATTCTAAACCTGAAATCCTTGAACCTGTACATACAAAAATTCAAGTTCAAGATGGAGTCACTCAGAGCAGTGATAGCGAATCTGGAGGAAGGGGACTTCATGGTGTCCCTGGACATAAAAGATGCTTATCTGCATGTCCCAATTTACCCCTCACACCAAGGGTATCTCAGGTTCGTGATACAAGACTGTCATTATCAGTTTCAAACGCTGCCGTTTGGTTTGTCCACGGCTCCTCGGGTCTTTACCAAGGTAATGACCGAAATGATGGTTCTTCTACGAAGAAAAGGCGTATTAATTATCCCTTACTTGGACGATCTCCTGATAAGGGCAAAGTCCAGAGAACAGCTGGAAGTCGGTGTAGCACTAACCCAGGTAGTGCTTCAGCAACACGGGTGGATTCTGAATCTTCCAAAATCTCAATTGACCCCGACAACACGTCTGCTGTTCCTGGGAATGATTCTGGACACGGTTCAGAAAAAGGTGTTTCTCCCGGAGGAGAAAGCAAGGGAGTTATCCGAACTTGTCAGGAACCTCCTAAAACCAGGAACTGTGTCAGTACATCAATGCACAAGAGTCCTGGGAAAGATGGTGGCTTCTTACGAAGCAATTCCATTTGGCAGATTCCATGCACGAACATTTCAGTGGGATCTGCTGGACAAATGGTCCGGATCGCATCTGCACATGCATCAGCGGATAACACTGTCACCAAGAACAAGGTTGTCTCTCCTGTGGTGGTTGCAGAGTGCCCATCTGTTAGAGGGCCGCAGATTCGGCATACAGGACTGGGTCCTGGTGACTACGGATGCCAGCCTACGAGGCTGGGGAGCAGTCACACAGGGAAGGAACTTCCAGGGCGTGTGGTCAAACCTGGAGACGTCCCTTCACATAAATATACTGGAGCTAAGAGCGATCTACAATGCTCTAAGCCTGGCAAAACCGCTGCTTCAGGGTCAGCCGGTGTTGATCCAGTCGGACAACATCACGGCAGTCGCCCACGTAAACCGACAAGGCGGCACGAGAAGCAGAAGAGCAATGACAGAAGCGGCAAGGATTCTGCGCTGGGCGGAAAATCATGTCATAGCACTGTCAGCAGTGTTCATCCCGGGAGTGGACAACTGGGAAGCAGATTTCCTCAGCAGACACGACCTTCACCCGGGAGAGTGGGGACTCCATCCAGAAGTCTTCCACATGATTGTGAACCGTTGGGAAAAACCAAAGGTGGACATGATGGCGTCTCGCCTCAACAAAAAATTGGACAGATATTGCGCCAGGTCAAGAGACCCTCAGGCAATAGCTGTGGACGCTCTGGTAACACCGTGGGTGTACCAGTCAGTGTATGTGTTCCCTCCTCTGCCTCTCATACCAAAGGTACTGAGAATTATACGGAAAAGGGGAGTAAGAACAATACTAGTGGCTCCGGACTGGCCAAGAAGAACTTGGTATCCGGAACTTCAAGAGATGCTCACGGAGGATCCGTGGCCTCTACCTCTAAGAAGGGATCTGCTTCAGCAGGGACCTTGTATGTTCCAAGACTTACCGCGTCTGCGTTTGACGGCATGGCGGTTGAACGCCGGATTCTAAAAGAAAAGGGCATTCCAGAGGAAGTTATTCCTACCTTGATGAAGGCTAGGAAGGAAGTGACTGTACAACATTATCACCGCATTTGGCGAAAATATGTTGCGTGGTGTGAGGCCAAAAAGGCCCCAACGGAAGAATTTCAATTGGGTCGATTCTTACATTTCCTGCAAGCAGGATTGTCTATGGGCCTAAAATTAGGGTCCATTAAAGTTCAAATTTCGGCCTTATCAATCTTCTTCCAGAAGGAATTGGCGTCAGTTCCTGAAGTACAAACTTTTGTCAAAGGTGTACTACATATACAACCCCCAATGGTGCCTCCAGTGGCACCGTGGGATTTGAACGTAGTTTTGAATTTTCTCAAATCTCATTGGTTTGAGCCTCTAAAATCGGTAGATTTAAAATACCTTACATGGAAGGTAACCATGTTATTGGCCCTGGCTTCAGCCAGGAGAGTTTCAGAGTTGGCGGCTTTATCGTACAAAAGCCCATATCTGATTTTCCATTCGGACAGGGCAGAACTGCGGACACGTCCTCATTTTCTCCCTAAGGTGGTTTCGGCTTTTCACTTGAACCAGCCTATTGTGGTGCCTGCGGCTACTAGCGACTTGGAGGACTCCAAGTTACTGGACGTTGTCAGAGCATTAAAAATATATATTTCAAGGACAGCTGAAGTCAGAAAATCTGACTCGTTGTTTATATTGTATGCACCCAACAAGATGGGTGCTCCTGCGTCTAAACAGACGATTGCACGTTGGATCTGTAGCACAATTCAATTTGCACATTCTGTGGCAGGCCTGCCACAGCCTAAATCTGTAAAGGCCCACTCCACAAGGAAAGTGGGCTCATCTTGGGCGGCTGCCCGAGGGGTCTCGGCATTACAACTTTGCCGAGCAGCTACGTGGTCAGGGGAGAACACGTTTGTAAAATTTTACAAATTTGATACTCTGGCTAAGGAGGACCTGGAGTTCTCTCATTCGGTGCTGCAGAGTCATCCGCACTCTCCCGCCCGTTTGGGAGCTTTGGTATAATCCCCATGGTCCTGACGGAGTCCCAGCATCCACTAGGACGTTAGAGAAAATAAGAATTTACTTACCGATAATTCTATTTCTCATAGTCCGTAGTGGATGCTGGGCGCCCATCCCAAGTGCGGATTGTCTGCAATGTTTGTACATAGTTATTGTTACAAAAATCGGGTTATTACTATTGTTGTGAGCCATCTTTTCAGAGGCTACTTCATTTGTTGTTATCATACTGTTAACTGGGTTCAGATCACAAGTTGTACGGTGTGATTGGTGTGGCTGGTATGAGTCTTACCCGGGATTCAAGATCCTTCCTTATTGTGTACGCTCGTCCGGGCACAGTACCTAACTGAGGCTTGGAGGAGGGTCATAGGGGGAGGAGCCAGTACGCACCATGTGATCCTAAAAGCTTTATTTAGATGTGCCCTGTCTCCTGCGGAGCCCGCTATTCCCCATGGTCCTGACGGAGTCCCAGCATCCACTACAGACTATGAGAAATAGAATTATCGGTAAGTAAATTCTTATTTTTTTTTTTTTTTTTTTATAATTATCTCGCCACTGAATTATTTTTCCGCACAAAAATGAATAGAAGTGTGATCTGTAGCACATTTTGGGGTCATTCAGACCCTACTACAGTAGCGGCACGCAGCGCAGTTTGACGATGGCGGCTGCACGGACACACACTTTGCGGTCACATCCCCAATGGATGCGACTGCAATGTGATTGACAGTGGGGGGCGTTTGCATGGCGGCGATGCAGCGTTGGGGAAGCGCGGCGAATAGGGGTGGTCTGGGACTGCTTTCGGGGCGGCTGCGTGTCCTCACACGCAGCCATTCCGAAATAAAAAATGACGTCAGACCACCTGGCTGCGCAGTCTGCGGACGCATCGGGAGGCGGCCTCACACATGCTGGGCGGCCCCCAGCGTGTGCAGAGATGAACGCAGATCTGGCTGTGTATGCAGCGATCTGCATTCATCTCTGAATAACACCCTCTGTGCATATACCATTAAAAAAATAAAAAAAAACCTTGCACCAGCACTGTTATTTTGCACACTGTTGACGTGACCCAGTTGCCTGTAATTCCACCTGCGTACACATGTTAGCAGTGTGCGCATGCGTTGGGCACTGCATATACAGCATAGAACAATTATAGGAAATAGTGCACATCTCAGCTGCATTTCCACTTGATCTGAGTCAGTATTACCAGGTATGTAGGGTAAGTGTTTCGTGGTGATATGGTCTCTTGCAGCAAGGATAGGGCAGGTGCAGATATGTGCTGCTGATAATTTAATAAGGTTGTATCATATAATACCAATCAAATCATTGTAATTGTGAGCACCTGGAAATGTATGTATCCATTACTGAGAGTAGACGCAGCCATTGTATGGGTTCAGCCTTTATTCCTGAAGATGGAACCTTTCAGTTCAATGGAAACTAACCAATGAAGGTGCAGGGAGGAGCCATATGACTCCAATGGTGGGAGCTACAGTCACCCATCTGCCTACTAGCATGTGCTGGAGGTTTGTCCCCCACCCCATCCCCCAACTGCAGGAACTGTACATGCCATATCCCATATGTAAGTTTGCATGTCTTTTATAAGTGCAGCGTGTAACAATGTCTAACGGAATATTATCTTATTAATCAGATAGAGAATCAAGCACACATTCTCCTAGAAGAGCTCCAACTGACAGAGGAAAGCATCAGACTCCGCTACTTGGTCAGCACATTAATAAGTGACATTGCCACAGCTTACTTCCCCGAAGCCACTGTCTCCCTTTATGGCTCAAGCGTCAATTCCTTCGGAAAAATGGGCTGCGACTTGGACCTCTTTTTGGATCTAGAAAGTTTAAAAGGCCCTAGATCCGGGAAGGTAAGGCTGCTGTTTGCAGTGACAGAGTGGTGCCTGCTGTACCCAGATACCTTGTAAATAGAGATTGTACGCCTGGTGTACTTGCTGTTACTAGTGATTGATTGTGCGTGTGTGTGTGTGTGTATGTATATATGTGTGTGTGTGTGTGTGTATGTATATATATATATATATATATATATATCTCTTCAGCTCTCCATTTGTGTCAGTGTTTAAGGCTCACAATATTTTTATTGTGTTTCCACCACATACATTGACTATTTTATAAGCTTGTATATTCCTCCTGCAAAGTTTACTATACACATTGATTTTTCTCTGCTATCTCTGTGCTTTCTCCCTGCTTTCTACCTTCCCTGACCTTTTGCCTTGTGGCCTAAAGTCTAGAATAGGGGTGGCAGAATGTGTGCCGGATACGGACCACAAATAGATCCTGCCTGGCATTGCTTCCTCCCACCACTGCGCAATGACAAGCGGCCCAAGTAGCTGGTTGTCATTGCGCTACAATAACTCCAAGCTGCGGTGAGCTGGGCGGAGCCAAAGGCAGGACATGTGAGGTTTGAATGCAGCTGCTCAGACTGCAGTGGTGGATTGGTGACTGGCTACGGGGCATCAATGTTTGTATTGCTGGTGGATGGCAGCAGGGTGGGGTTGCTAGGGCTGCCCAGTATGGGGAGGAGGAGCTGTTAAGTGTGACGAGGGGGAGGGGGGAGCTGGTAACTGTGCTCAAGGATGGAGGGAGGAAGAGCTGGTAGATGGGCCCAAGAAAGGAGGTAAGGGGGAAGGAGCAGGTAATTTTGCCCAAGGAAGGTGGGGAGCTGCTAATGGTGCCCAAGGAAGGATGGATGGAGGAGTCGTGGAGCTAGTAATTGGAGGCAGGGAGCGGGTCGTGGAGCTGGTAATTGTGCCCAAGGCAGGAGGGGAGCTGCTAATGGTGCCCAAGGAAGGATGGATGGTGGAGTCGTGGAGCTAGTAATTGGAGGAAAGGAGGCAGGGAGCGGGTCGTGGAGCTGGTAATTGTGCCTAAGGAAGGAGGGAGCGGAACTGGTAAATGTGCCCAATGAGTGAGGGAGAGGAGCCGTTAATATACTTGATGCTGTTTCTTTGTTTTCAGCACTGATATTTGTTTTTTTTACATTACTGGCTTATAGTGGTTTCTGTACTTAATTGAAGGCTCTTCTGTTTATTTCATTTAGACAGTTTTATTTTTTCTGTCCCCATAATTAATATGTGAATATCTAATGCATATGGGGGACACGGGACATAGCGGTGAGTGAGGGGGTGCCTGGACTTATAGCAGAAACAATATATTTTGTGTGTGGCCCTCGAATATTCACTGGAAAGTGTTAAAGTGGCCCCCAGCTGAAATAATTGCCCACCCGTGGTCTAGAATGTACTACTAGTGGGATCCAAATGGAGTGCAAAGTTGGTCCACCAGTAAAATACTATTGCCTAAGGATGTGATCTGTGTGTGCAGTACAGTGTCCAAGGACATTCATTTATAATTTATGTAGTAATATTACGGTTATGCACCTGTTGTTTCATTAACGTGTGTTCATTTCACATGTCACATCTCAACGGTGTCAGTATTTTGCTGGCAGCTACTGTACATAACACAGTGCAAGCCAAAACTAAGAGCGTTTGTGTGAGCGAGAACTAACTGGCCAATGCAGTAAGCTGTAAGCGTGCACTGTTGGCACATGTACTGTATGTGTGCAGTTTTTTTGTAATGAACACTCAGGAGAAACCTTCTATTGCATGTTATTAAATTTGCCTTCTGTGGGGAGGTATGGGCTTAATCTGTGATGTCTCTGCACCTTTACTTCATGGAGTGTTTCATTCATGTTTCCCTTAGGCTGGGGGTGGCTTCAGTACAGAATTCTGGATGAGGAGGGTCTCCTCTAGAAGAGCGGCACAACAAAAGATCCTCTCTGTCATTGGTGAATGCTTAGATGGGTTTGGCCCTGGGTGTACAGAAATACAGAAAATCTTAAATGCACGGTGTCCTCTAGTACGGTTTACACACCAGCCTGCAGGCCTTCCATGTGACCTTACAGCAGACAATAGGTAAGCATGCTGCATTCAGGTATATCTATTTTAGATCTACATGGTGAATAGTGACTGACCTTGTGGGAGACAGTTACCTGTACACTTGGGTGAGTAAGTGAGCACAGGTCTGCATGTGATTGGTGCAGTGTTATGATGTGTGGAGCAGGGAAGCCAGCCAATCCTAAAATTCCCAATCTTGGATGTTTTTGAGTCCCAAAAATACCCAGTATTATAATCAATTAAATTCCAGGTTCTATAGGCCTCAAAACATACTGGACCAGGGGCAGTGGAATAATACTTACCTTCTCCGTTTTGGTCATCTCTGTCTCTCCCTGCTGCCTGTAGAGTAGATGGAGTCCCATACTGCAGTTGCTCTCAGTCGCTGATCACTGTGCAGCGTGCTCCCAACCAATCAATGACTCGGAGCAGCAGCTTCACAGATAACCCCTACTGTCTGGGGAACAAGGAGCTGTAGACAGTCTTCCACTAGGCGCTCTCTTCTTTTAAGGTGCTTGACGTATTGGAGATGTTTGTGGATGCAGCAAGAGTGGACAAGTCTGCAGGTATCACTAAACGGGGTTAGTGTGTTCCTTAAGAGGATTTTCTTGTGATACTCCTGTATTTGTGTGTCTGTAGGTAGTAGGATTTGCTGGATATACTCCTGTCTCTGTGTGTGGTAGGAGGACTTTGTGTTTTTATAAATGGTGGTACTGGCTATACTTCTGTGCCTGTAGGTAGGAGGAGATGCTGCAGATATACTTCTGACTTTGTGTGTTTACAATTCAAGCCTGGGAATTCTCGGATTGAGATTTTCTCATACGTCCTAGAGGATGCTGGGGATGCTTCAAGAACCATGGGGTATAGACGGGATCCGCAGGAGACATGGGCACTTTAAGACTTTAAAAGGGGTGTGAACTGGCTCCTCCCTCTATGCCCCTCCTCCAGACTCCAGTTAGATTCTGTGCCCAGTGAGACTGGATGCACACTGAGGAGCTCTCCAGAGTTTCTCAGAAAAAATACTTTGTTAGGTTTATTATTTTCAGGGAGACCTGGTGGCAACAGGCTACCTGCATCATGGGACTGAGGGGAGAGAAGCAGACCTACTTCTGTGAGTTCAAAGGCTCTGCTTCTTAGGCTACTGGACACCATTAGCTCCAGAGGGTTCGATCACTTGGTACGCCTAGCTGCTCGTTCCCGGAGCCGCGCCGTAACCCTAACCCCTTGCAGAGCCAGAAGACAGAAGCCGGGTGAGTAAAAGAAGATCAGAAGACTTCAGTGACGGCAGAAGATGGCTTTTGAGGTACCGTGCAGCGCGCCATGCTCCCACATAAGAACGGCACTGCAGGGCGCAGGGGGGGCGCCCTGGGCAGCATAAATCCTCAAATTAGCAACTGGCAGAAGTGTATAAAGTGCCTGGGCACTAATTACAGACCCCGCCAGTATAAATATTTCAAATTAAGCGGGACTGAAGCGCGCCATTAAGGGGGCGTTGCTTAGCCCTCACAGCTCTGACCAGCGCCATTTTCTCTTCGCAGAAGCTGCAGAGACGCTGAGCCTGGCCTCCCACACTGCTGTACAAGTAACAGGGTGCAAAACGGGGGGGGGGGGGCACAAGAGATTTGGTGCTAATTATTTGAAAGTATAAGCGCTAACAGGTCTGGGCAGTAATTTACTCGCTTCAGTACCGGGATAGGCGCTGGGTTGTGAGCTGGCAGAACTCCCTCTGTGTTTCTCTAACAGGCTTTGTTGTGGGTCTGTCTCCTATAGCCCCAGTGTGGTTGTGGGTGTCGGTACGTGTGTGTTGACATGTCTGAGGCTGGGTGCTCTTCCCAGGAGGAGGCTGGTGTGGGGACAGAAAAGGCTGTGGGAGTGACCGTGTCGGCACCGCCGACGGCTGATTGGGTAAATAGGTTGAGTGTTTTGAATGCAAATGTGGCTCGTTGACTAAGAGATTAGATAAATATGAGTCTAAGCACCAGACATGGAGGAAATCCATGGAGGATGCATTGTCACAAGCTCAGACCCCTTAGAGGTCACAGAAACGTGCATTTACCCAGATAGCAGATACGGATACCGACACGGACTCTGATTCCAGTGTCGACTATAGTGATGCCAGATTGAATCCTAAACTGGCAAAGAGCATTCAGTACATGATTGTGGCGATAAAAGAAGTGTTGCATATAACAGAGGACCCTGCTGTTCCTGATACTAGGGTCTGTATGTATAAAGGAAAGAAACCTGAGGTAACGTTTCCTCCCTCTCATGAACTGAACGCTCTTTTTGAAAAGGCTTGGGGAAATCCTGACAAGAAGGTACAGGTTCCCAAAAGAATTCCAGTGGCATATCCGTTTCCTTTTGGAGACAGGGAAAAGTGGGAGTCAACCCCCACGGTGGACAAAGCTCTGTTGCGTCTATCCAAAAAGGTGGCGCTTCCGTCTCCTGACACGGCATCCCTAAAGGATCCTGCGGATCGTAAGCAGGAAAATACACTAAAATCCATTTATGTCACTACGGGTTCACTACTCAGGCCTGCCGTTGCTTCGGCATGGGTGAGTAGCGCTATTGAAAAGTGAGCAGATAACTTGTCATCTGAGATGGATACCCTAGACAGGGATAGCGTGCTTTTGACTCTGGGTCATATCAGGGACGCTGCAGCATATTTAAAAGAAGCTGTAAGGGATGTTGGCCTTTTGGGATCAAGGGCCAATGCCATGGCAGTCTCAGCTAGGAGAGCATTGTGGATTCATCAATGGAATGCTGATGCTGACTCTAAGAAGGCGATGGAGTCTTTACCGTTTAACGGTAGTATCTTGTTTGGTGACGGCCTCACTGACCTGATATCTACGGCTACCGCGGGTAAGTCGTCATTTTTACCTTATGTTCCTGCACAACAGAAGAAAACGCCCCACTATCAGATGCAGTCCTTTCGGCCCAGTAAATACAAAAAAGGACGAGGGTCCTCCTTCCTTGCTGCGAGAGGAAGAGGAAAGGGAAAAAGGTCACAGGCTGTGGCAAGTTCCCAAGAGCAGAAGTCCTCTCCGGCTTCTACCAAATCCACTGCATGACGCTGGGGCTTCTCTGCGGGAGTCCGCACTGGTGGGGGCACGTCTCAAATTCTTCAGTCAGGTCTGGGTGCACTCGGACCTGGATCCTTGGATATTAGAAATAGTAACCCAAGGGTACAGATTAGAGTTTCAAGACGTGCCCCCTCACCGATTTTTCAAATCTGCCTTGCCAGCTTCTCTTCTAGAAAGGGAGGTTGTATGCGCTGCAATACTAAAGCTGTGTCAAAATCAAGTCATTGTCACAGTACCCCCGTCACAACAGGGGGAGGGTTTTTATTCGAGTCTGTTCGTGGTCCCGAAGCCGGATGGCTCAGTCAGACCGATTCTGAACCTAAAATCCCTAAATTTCTTTCTAAAAAATTTCAAATTCAAGATGGAGACTTACACCTTGAGAAAGACCCCAGTCAGGGGAAGAAACGCGTTGGTGGTGGAGGAGGCGACCCGATACTTGATATACAGGAATACTGCTGGAAGCTCTGATGATCCTTTAGGAGGGATACCCTGGGATTATCTGTTCTGAGCGTGATTTGAACTGTCTAATCCACAGTTCAAACAAATCTGGTAATTATCCGCTGTTAATCATTGACGGGAAAGCCACCTCCTTAAAAAAGAACTATATTATGCACTGCACTTTTATGTTCATCATAGAACTATTTTTTAAATTTTTGTCTGTTTATTGTGTATATTAAAACGGTGTTACACTATATACCTTCCATTTCTCTTTTTGCATACCCTATATATCCTAATGTGAACGAACCATCCTATGGAACACTGGAAAAGCGCTGGTTAAGTGTATACTTCAATTTTTTTGCTATCTGTATTCTTGGAGGAGGTTAAAAGGGATACCTCTGGAAGTGTTACACTGACTAGCAGCTATTTGCGCACGGGACGGCTTTTCTAACCTTGGAATCTTTCCGAGCAGTGATCTCCAGTCTGGAGGAGGGGGATTTTATGGTGTCGGTCGACATAAAGGATGCTTACTTACACGTTCCCATGTATCCTCCACATAAGGCATACCTGAGGTTTGCTGTTCAGGATTGTCATTACCAATTTCAGACGTTGCCGTTTGGTCTGTCCACAGCACCAAGGATTTTCACCAAGGTTATGGCGGAAATGATGGTACTCCTGCCAAACAGGGAATTACAATTATCCCGTACTTGGACGATCTCCTCATAAAGGTGAGATCCACATAGCAATTGCTGAAAAATACAGAGGTAAGAAAAATTTGGGACACCTCACAAATGCGCAGGGATGGCTGCCAAAATTATATCCACCAAGAAGGGATGTCTCCCACTTCCCAGAATAACAGACTTTAAAGTAAAATTAGGTGGTAACAACACTAGGCGCCAAACCCAGATGACAAATATTCAATTATGTAAGTGTAGTCACAATCACACAACACCCATATAACAGTTAATGGGGTACGTTCCTTAAAATTACTTGAATTTGAGCATGTAGGAAGATTTCTGTTCTTCTTCTGGATCATTAGGTACTTGTCATCCGAATTTTCATTTATCCAATGTCATAAAAATAAGAGGAGAAAGGTATCTCGTGTATTACCGTTTATTTTTCTGACAAAATTTTCATATAAAACTTTTATAACATATCCCCCTATCCAATATAAACAGAGCACATGCAGCCGGTGCACAGCTATACTGGGTGTAAGAATGGGATAATTACCATAAAGTATGAGGAAACAAAGTCCTCAATACAGCAAAGTTCTTAAATACCAGTCTGCCTCCCGGGAAATGGCGTTCTGGATTTTGCGGCAATCTCCTCTCCCACAGACAGCAAGATGTCACCTCCAACTGCGCCGACGCGTTTCAGGCCTTACTAGGCCCTTTCTCAAGGCAAGTGTGCTCTCTACTGACAGATCCCCCCTTTTTATTTCCAGATCAACCAATCACAATTCACAATCAAAAATAAACCTGTTACATATGTGATCAAAGATGGCTCCCTCCATTTGTTATTCACTGTTGTCATGACAACCCATGATCGTCGATCATGAGTTGCAGATAAAAATACATCCCATATAATATAAGTGTCCTTGTAATGTACTAAAATGATATTTCCGAAGTGCTTTATAAAAGTATTATCTTTAAAAGGTCCGTTTTCGGAGTCCGTTTTTACTAGCGATACGTCACTTCCGGTTGTTTCCTCCGTGACGTTGCTTAATCCTTATCCGAGGTTCGTCACGTCCGGTGTTTTCTGTTGCTAGGCAGCGGCTGTGATTTCCCCGTGCGCGACGTCACTTCCGCTCCCAGCGAGAATGTTTCCCCGTCGCTGATCCTATTATTCTTAATGATGCACGCTGTTGCTAAGTAGCGGGGACAAACAAAGTTCCCCGTCTCTATTGCACTTCCGCATTTCCTCAGGGTGGAATTTCAATAGGATACCATATTTGTTTAAAATACCGACTTGTCCTTCTCATGACGACATAATAATCTTATAGGGTAATGGATAACATTTCCTTATATTTCAGATTTTCCTATTAGGGATGATCATTTCTCCCATAAACGACGGGGCAGAATTCATATGTGCCCTAAAAAAAGGGACACCAATAAATGTATGAAATATATATAATATAAATATAAATAGGAAAAATAAAATATGGAAAACTAATCATCTTAATTAAAACAATTGTGTTAAAAGACACTTATTTCATTTTTTTTAAAATTCCATGAATTTAAAAATACAAATAATCCCAGATCAAGTATTAACATTTTTTGGTCTTTATAAAAACCACTTGACCTCAAAATCAGAATTAAGGCCTTTGGGTAATAATGTATTGTACTTATAAATCAACTGCATTTCGGTTTTGGCCAATAATTTATTAATGTTATTTTGGCGATGGTTTGCTAATATCTTTTTAATTCCCACAAACCTCAAAATATGGCCTGGATCACAGTTGTGTATTTTTCTAAAATGATCAGAAAGTGCATGTGCTTCAAGGCCCTTTTTTACATTTCTTAGGTGCTCACTTATACGTATTTTTAGGGGCCTGGATGTTCTTCCTATGTAAAACTTGTGACATGAGCATTCTATGGCGTACACCACGTTTTTCACATTACACGTAATAAAATCCTCAATTAAATGAACCTGTCCATTAATCTCTAGTTTTTCTAATTTTTTTCCACTGTCGGTTTTAATGGTTTTGCACCCCATACATATCCCACAGCGGTGAAAACCCTTAGTCGCAATTTGACCTTCCTTTTTAAGGCTAGGGAGATCACTTCTGACTAGACTGTTTTTTATGTTGGGTGCCTTCTTGTATATAAAAATGGGTTTTTCCGGTAATACCCCTGACAGGACTGGATCTTTTTTCAGCACTTTCCAGTGTTTCCTAATGGAAGATTCTAGTGATTTATGTTGTGTACTGTAATTTGTTAGAAAAGCATATTCGAAATGTTTTGATTCATCTTTTTTCTGATTCTTGTCCCTCAACAGGTCTTCTCTATTCAATAGTAATGTCTGTTCTTTTACTTTTTCCACATGTTCAGGCTCATAGCCATTATCCTGGAATCTTTTTTCAAGTTGTTCTGCCTGTTGTTCAAATACAGCATCCTCTGTACAGTTCCTTCTGACTCTCTTGAATTGGCTATTAGGTATCGACCGAAGCCAATTCCTGTGATGGCAACTGTTCCTGTCTATGTAGGTTTGGGAATCCGTGGGTTTGGTGTACGTCTTCGTGTGTAGGATCCCTTCCTTAACATATAGGGTAATATCCAGAAAATCTATATTTTCACTACTGACGTTGAAGGTTAGATGGATATTGCAGGGATTGTTATTAAGATAGACACAGAATTTCTCCAAGTCCTCCTTCTCCCCTTTCCATATGAAGATGATATCATCTATGTATCTCCCCCATGACACCAGGTTCGCCCCGAATGGGTTGGGACCCCAGACATAGTCTGATTCCCATTTCCCCATAAATAAGTTGGCATAACTCGGGGCGAACCTGGTGCCCATGGCGGTTCCAACCTTTTGGAGGTAAAAATCCCCATCAAATTTGAAATAGTTGGTTAGGATGAAGCGGACTGCTTCTAGAATGAAGCTCTGAATGTTGGTATCTATATTGCTCTTTGTTAAGAAATCTGAAACGGCCCCTATTCCTACATCGTGATCTATTATCGTATACAATGATTTGACGTCGGCAGTGACCAACAGCATACCCTCTTCCCAGATGGGTTGTCATGGCAACAGTGAATAACAAATGGAGGGAGCCATCTTTGATCACATATGTAACAGGTTTATTTTTGATTGTGAATTGTGATTGGTTGATCTGGAAATAAAAAGGGGGGATCTGTCAGTAGAGAGCACACTTGCCTTGAGAAAGGGCCTAGTAAGGCCTGAAACGCGTCGGCGCAGTTGGAGGTGACATCTTGCTGTCTGTGGGAGAGGAGATTGCCGCAAAATCCAGAACGCCATTTCCCGGGAGGCAGACTGGTATTTAAGAACTTTGCTGTATTGAGGACTTTGTTTCCTCATACTTTATGGTAATTATCCCATTCTTACACCCAGTATAGCTGTGCACCGGCTGCATGTGCTCTGTTTATATTGGATAGGGGGATATGTTATAAAAGTTTTATATGAAAATTTTGTCAGAAAAATAAACGGTAATACACGAGATACCTTTCTCCTCTTATTTTTATGACATTGGATAAATGAAAATTCGGATGACAAGTACCTAATGATCCAGAAGAAGAACAGAAATCTTCCTACATGCTCAAATTCAAGTAATTTTAAGGAACGTACCCCATTAACTGTTATATGGGTGTTGTGTGATTGTGACTACACTTACATAATTGAATATTTGTCATCTGGGTTTGGCGCCTAGTGTTGTTACCACCTAATTTTACTTTAAAGTCTGTTATTCTGGGAAGTGGGAGACATCCCTTCTTGGTGGATATAATTTTGGCAGCCATCCCTGCGCATTTGTGAGGTGTCCCAAATTTTTCTTACCTCTGTATTTAAGTCCCCCAAGGGATCATCTTTGTTAGTGCTGCAGTGACAATGTTTAAATATAGAGAACATAGGAGGTCAACTTTGGACCATCTGTTCAAAGATGACGGGGAACACATTGAACTATTAGATGAGAGTTTAGAAGAAATTATGAGGAAGTTGGAAAAAACTCTCATTAAGGAAAATAAAATCTGGTGGGAAACGGTTATGCTAGAGAAATATATAAAGAATCAGATCATCCCAAACGGTCTCCAGATTAACAAACAAGCCTCATTCGAAAGTTCGTCAGGGGAGTTTAAAGAAGAATGGGAAAGGATCATCTGTGATTGCTCCTTTTCCCTTATGAACCTAATTGTGGAAGAACGAAGAAGGGAATTGGAAAAACTAGATAATGAAATTAAAATATATAAAGATCTAGTAACCCCTTTTGCTGACCTGAATGATTATAAAGATCTAGAACAGAGGATTGAGGCTAATATAAAGAAAGTAGAGAAAACCCTTATAGATAGGAAAATAAGGAAATATATTAGCGACAAAAAACAAAAGAACGAAATACCCAGACAAGAGGAAGAATCCGAGCAGGGTGATGTAAGGGCCAGGACCCCCTCCCCCCTAAGATATAACAAAGAACAGAAGGAAAGAGAACCACGGAATAGAAGTTACACTAGGAGAAGGGAAAGAATGGAAAGAGAACGTTCCCATAGAGAAGGGAAAAACTTGGATAGAAATTTGGGTTATCGACAAGAAAATTTCAATAGAAGATTCCGTGCAAATCCCAATTTTGAAGAACGGAACAAACCATACAGATCACCAGTTAGAATAAATCAAAGAAGGTTCAATGATAGAGGGAGGTATCAAAGAGGGGGAAGGAATGAAGAGTTGAGATATGGTACACCCCTCCCTCAACGCAATAGATTTGCAGTTCTAGAAAGAGATGGTGACGAGAATCGTTTTTTAGGGAGAAGAGGTCTACGGACCTACCCAAGATGAAGTATGTCGGATATAAAAAAACACACAGGGGAAAACGGGGAGGAGTACACAAGATTCGGAAAAACAAAATAAAAAGAAGAAAGAATCCTCGGACCAATCAAAAAGAGAAAACTCTGGTAATGGTTGATGATCAGGAGAATGTGGGACGGACCGCACCGGAAACATTAAGGACTGAGGAAAGAGGAAAAACGAAAATTTTCAATATCAGTTCGCACGTATTATCTAAATCTGAAATTTCAGTTCTAGAAAAGGGAATGAAGTTTGCTCCAACCACCTCCATAGACAAATTCTCCACATATATTGACATCCAGAAATTTGTGAGAAAGCTTTGTTTAAAGAAGTTTTTTCTCACAAAAGAAACGATACGGGAATTGGGAGAAACGGAGTTAATATCCAATACTCCCTTTAAACCCCGATCTGTTTTTTTCCCGCATCATATGAAGGGAAATTATATAGAAACCTTTTCAACGTTAGTGCACGATGACGTAAAGGAGATCAACGTGAGAGGAGTTAAGTGTAATCTCACTCAAAAAGAGAGAACCGCACTCAAATCGCTTAAAACCAATAAAGAACTAGTTATTAAACCCGCCGATAAAGGCGGGGGGGTGGTAATAATGGATAGGATCTGGTATGTGAACGAAGTAAGGCAACATCTGGCAGATAGAACTACATATCATAAATTGAGAGCGGACCCCACGATAAAAATTCAGGAGAAACTTGACACACTCATTACAAAATATGGAACTTTGAAAGTACTAAATGATAGGGAACAAGAATTTATTAGAAATAAAGAACCAATTATCCCTGTGATTTATCTCCTCCCGAAAATACATAAGGATGAGAAACATCCTCCAGGACGACCCATAGTGTCAGGTGTTGACTCTGTTACCGCTAATCTATCCGAAATGATAGATTTTCATCTACAGCCATTGGTATTAACCAATAAGTCTCACCTGAAAGACACGAAGGATCTTCTAAATTATCTACCGACAATAATCTGGGAAGAGGGTATGCTGTTGGTCACTGCCGACGTCAAATCATTGTATACGATAATAGATCACGATGTAGGAATAGGGGCCGTTTCAGATTTCTTAACAAAGAGCAATATAGATACCAACATTCAGAGCTTCATTCTAGAAGCAGTCCGCTTCATCCTAACCAACAACTATTTCAAATTTGATGGGGATTTTTACCTCCAAAAGGTTGGAACCGCCATGGGCACCAGGTTCGCCCCGAGTTATGCCAACTTATTTATGGGGAAATGGGAATCAGACTATGTCTGGGGTCCCAACCCATTCGGGGCGAACCTGGTGTCATGGAGGAGATACATAGATGATATCATCTTCATATGGAAAGGGGAGAAGGAGGACTTGGAGAAATTCTGTGTCTATCTTAATAACAATCCCTGCAATATCCATCTAACCTTCAACGTCAGTAGTGAAAATATAGATTTTCTGGATATTACCCTATATGTTAAGGAAGGGATCCTACACACGAAGACGTACACCAAACCCACGGATTCCCAAACCTACATAGACAGGAACAGTTGCCATCACAGGAATTGGCTTCGGTCGATACCTAATAGCCAATTCAAGAGAGTCAGAAGGAACTGTACAGAGGATGCTGTATTTGAACAACAGGCAGAACAACTTGAAAAAAGATTCCAGGATAATGGCTATGAGCCTGAACATGTGGAAAAAGTAAAAGAACAGACATTACTATTGAATAGAGAAGACCTGTTGAGGGACAAGAATCAGAAAAAAGATGAATCAAAACATTTCGAATATGCTTTTCTAACAAATTACAGTACACAACATAAATCACTAGAATCTTCCATTAGGAAACACTGGAAAGTGCTGAAAAAAGATCCAGTCCTGTCAGGGGTATTACCGGAAAAACCCATTTTTATATACAAGAAGGCACCCAACATAAAAAACAGTCTAGTCAGAAGTGATCTCCCTAGCCTTAAAAAGGAAGGTCAAATTGCGACTAAGGGTTTTCACCGCTGTGGGATATGTATGGGGTGCAAAACCATTAAAACCGACAGTGGAAAAAAATTAGAAAAACTAGAGATTAATGGACAGGTTCATTTAATTGAGGATTTTATTACGTGTAATGTGAAAAACGTGGTGTACGCCATAGAATGCTCATGTCACAAGTTTTACATAGGAAGAACATCCAGGCCCCTAAAAATACGTATAAGTGAGCACCTAAGAAATGTAAAAAAGGGCCTTGAAGCACATGCACTTTCTGATCATTTTAGAAAAATACACAACTGTGATCCAGGCCATATTTTGAGGTTTGTGGGAATTAAAAAGATATTAGCAAACCATCGCCAAAATAACATTAATAAATTATTGGCCAAAACCGAAATGCAGTTGATTTATAAGTACAATACATTATTACCCAAAGGCCTTAATTCTGATTTTGAGGTCAAGTGGTTTTTATAAAGACCAAAAAATGTTAATACTTGATCTGGGATTATTTGTATTTTTAAATTCATGGAATTTTAAAAAAAATGAAATAAGTGTCTTTTAACACAATTGTTTTAATTAAGATGATTAGTTTTCCATATTTTATTTTTCCTATTTATATTTATATTATATATATTTCATACATTTATTGGTGTCCCTTTTTTTAGGGCACATATGAATTCTGCCCCGTCGTTTATGGGAGAAATGATCATCCCTAATAGGAAAATCTGAAATATAAGGAAATGTTATCCATTACCCTATAAGAATATTATGTCGTCATGAGAAGGACAAGTCGGTATTTTAAACAAATATGGTATCCTATTGAAATTCCACCCTGAGGAAATGCGGAAGTGCAATAGAGACGGGGAACTTTGTTTGTCCCCGCTACTTAGCAACAGCGTGCATCATTAAGAATAATAGGATCAGCGACGGGGAAACATTCTCGCTGGGAGCGGAAGTGACGTCGCGCACGGGGAAATCACAGCCGCTGCCTAGCAACAGAAAACACCGGACGTGACGAACCTCGGATAAGGATTAAGCAACGTCACGGAGGAAACAACCGGAAGTGACGTATCGCTAGTAAAAACGGACTCCGAAAACGGACCTTTTAAAGATAATACTTTTATAAAGCACTTCGGAAATATAATTTTAGTACATTACAAGGACACTTATATTATATGGGATGTATTTTTATCTGCAACTCATGATCGACGATCATGGGTTGTCATGACAACAGTGAATAACAAATGGAGGGAGCCATCTTTGATCACATATGTAACAGGTTTATTTTTGATTGTGAATTGTGATTGGTTGATCTGGAAATAAAAAGGGGGGATCTGTCAGTAGAGAGCACACTTGCCTTGAGAAAGGGCCTAGTAAGGCCTGAAACGCGTCGGCGCAGTTGGAGGTGACATCTTGCTGTCTGTGGGAGAGGAGATTGCCGCAAAATCCAGAACGCCATTTCCCGGGAGGCAGACTGGTATTTAAGAACTTTGCTGTATTGAGGACTTTGTTTCCTCATACTTTATGGTAATTATCCCATTCTTACACCCAGTATAGCTGTGCACCGGCTGCATGTGCTCTGTTTATATTGGATAGGGGGATATGTTATAAAAGTTTTATATGAAAATTTTGTCAGAAAAATAAACGGTAATACACGAGATACCTTTCTCCTCTTATTTTTATGACATTGGATAAATGAAAATTCGGATGACAAGTACCTAATGATCCAGAAGAAGAACAGAAATCTTCCTACATGCTCAAATTCAAGTAATTTTAAGGAACGTACCCCATTAACTGTTATATGGGTGTTGTGTGATTGTGACTACACTTACATAATTGAATATTTGTCATCTGGGTTTGGCGCCTAGTGTTGTTACCACCTAATTTTACTTTAAAAATTGCTGAAAAATGTTGCTCTCCCACTGACGATTCTGCAACAACATGGTTGGCTCCTAAACTTGCCAAAATCACAGTTGGTTCCGACGACACGGCTGTTGTTCCTGGGTATGATTCTGGATACAGAATTAGAGTTTTTCTTACAGTGGAAAAAGCTCTGGAAATACAGAACATGGTAAAACAGATTCTGAAACCGGCAAAAGTGTCAGTTCTTCAATGCACTCGGTTGCTGGGAAAAGATGATGGTGGCCTACGAGGCCTTTCTTTATGGCAGGTTCCACGCCAGGGTGTTTCAGTGGGACCTGTTGGACAAGTGGTCCGGATCTCACCTGGACATGCACAGGAAAATAATCCTATCTTCCAGGACCAGGATCTCCCTTCTGTAGTGGCTGCACAGTTCTCATCTTCTGGAGGGACGCAGGTTCGGGATTCAGGATTGGATCCTGGTGACCACAGATGCAAGTCTCCGAGGCTGGGGAGCAGTCACACAGGGGAGAAATTTTCAGGGAAAATGGTCAAGCCAGAAAGCTTGTCTACACATAAACATTCTGGAATTAAGGGCCATTTACAATGGCATTCTGCAAGCGGAACATCTTCTTCGCGGTCTGCCCGTCTTGATTCAGTCAGACAACATAACAGCAGTGGCGTACATAAACCGCCAGGGCGGAACAAAGAGCAGAGCGGCGATGGCCGAGGCCACGAAAGTTCTTTGCTGGGTGGAGAAACATGCAAGCGCTCTGTCAGCAGTTTTCATTCCAGGAGTGGACAACTGGGAAGCAGACTTCCTCAGCAGACACGATCTCCATCCAGGAGAGTGGGGTCTTCATCAAGAGGTCTTTGCAGAAGTGACAAGTCGTTGGGGAATTCCTCAAATAGACATGATGGCGTCTCACCTCAACAAGAAACTTCAGAGATATTGTTCCAGGTCGAGGGACCTTCAAGCAATAGCGGTGGACGCCCTAGTGACACCGCGGGTGTTTCCGTCGGTGTATGTGTTCCCTCCACTTCCACTCATTCCAAAGGTGATAAAGATTATAAGAAGAACAAGGGTTCAGGCGATACTCATTGTTCCAGACTGGCCAAAGAGGGCCTGGTATCAAGATCTTCAGGAGTTGCTCATAGAAGATCCCTGGCCTTTTCCTCTACGGGAGGACCTGTTACAACAAGGACCGTGCGTGTATCAAGACTTACCGCGGCTTCGTTTGACGGCATGGCGGTTGAACGCCAAATCCTAGCCCGAAAGGGTATTCCCAATGAAATCATTCACACACTTCTTCAGGCTAGAAAAGAAGTAACGGCAAAGCATTACCACCGTATTTGGAGGAAATATGTGTCTTGGTGTGAATCCAAAAAGGCTCCTACGGAGGATTTTCAACTGGGGCGTTTGTTCCATTTTTTGCAAGCAGGTGTGGATGCGGGCCTAAAGTTAGGCTCCATTAAAGTACAAATTTCGGCCTTCTCAATCTTCTTTCAGAAAGAATTGGCTTCCCTTCCAGAAGTTCAGACCTTCGTGAAAGGCGTGCTGCACATCCAACCTCCATTTGTGCCCCTGTGGCACCGTGGGATCTTAATGTGGTATTGCAGTTCCTGCAATCTCATTGGTTTGAACCTTTACATAAGGTTGAGTTAAAATTCCTTACTTGGAAAGTAGTCATGTTGTTGGCCTAGGCATCCGCAAGGCGGGTATCTGAGTTGGCGGCTTTGTCTCACAAAAGCCCCTATTTAATCTTCCATGCTGATAGAGCGGAGTTGAGAACTCGTCAGCAATTTCTGCCAAAAGTGGTTTAATCGTTTCACGTAAACCAGCCTATTGTGGTGCCAGTGGCTACTGACGCCTTGGTGGAATCAAAGTCGCTCGATGTGGTCAGAGCTTTGAAAATCAATGTCGCCAGAACGGCGCAGATTAGGAAAACAGAGGCTCTGTTTGTCCTGTGGGCTCCCAACAAGATTGGGGCTCCTGCTTCCAAGCAGACTATTTCGCGCTGGATCTGTAATACGATTCAGCAGGCTCATTTCTACGGCAGGATTGCCGTTACAGAAATCTGTGAAAGCCCATTCTACTAGAAAGGTGGGCTCATCTTGGGCGGCATTACAGCTTTGCCGAGCTGCTACTTGGTCGGGTTCAAACACCTTTGCGAAGTTTTACACGTTTAATACCCTGGCTGAGGAGGACCTCTTGTTTGGTCAATCGGTTCTGCAGAGTCATCCGCACTCTCCCGCCCGTTCTAGAGCTTTGGTATAAACCCCATGGTTCTTGAAGCAATCCCCAGCATCCTCTAGGACGTATGAGAAAATAGGACTTTAATACCTACCAGTAAATCCTTTTCTCTTAGTCCGTAGAGGATGCTGGGCGCCCGTCCCCGTGCGGACTCTCTCTGCAATTTGGTTATTGTTACACTCATGTTGAGTTAAGTTCAGTCAGTCTGTGGCTGATGTTGGTCATGCCGTTGCATGCGTTGTTGAATGCCATGTTGTACGGCGTGTTTGAGGTGTGAGCTGGTATGTATCTCACCTTAGTTTAAAAATTAAATAAATCCTTTTCCTCGAAATGTCCGTCTCCCTGGGCACAGTTCCTATAACTGGAGTCTGGAGGAGGGGCATAGAAGGAGGAGCCAGTTCACACCCCTTTTAAAGTCTTAAAGTGCCCATGTCTCCTGCGGATCCCGTCTATACCCCATGGTTCTTGAAGCATCCTCTACGGACTAAGAGAAAAGGATTTACCGGTAGGTATTAAAATCCTATTTTTTCAATCCTAACATTACAAAAAATGGGTTGGGATTGACTTCCCTAGGGAAGAGTAAAATAAGTGATGTGGGAAGGAGCACACATAGTAGGGATCCAGCGGAACATTGCCACACCAACAACATAGATCGGATTTTCACTTGACCAGTCCAATGTGAAGCTAGAATGTTCAGAAGTTTTTTCACTTTTAAGATTTTATTTTAGTTTTGATGGTATGGGCTTTTAGGTGTGTGACGCCTCTGCAGCAAATGACGTGTACATTTAACGTGTTCACCTGGTCAGAAAGCAATTGATCTCGACCGTTCTTTTGTGTTACAGAATTGCACTGACGAGCTCCGAGCTCTTGTACATATACGGAAACCTTGACAGCCGAGTACGAGCTCTGGTTTTCACTCTGAGAAGCTGGGCTCGTGTCCATGGAATCACCAGCTCCATTCCTGGACACTGGATCACTAATTTCTCCCTCACCATGATGATCTTATTCTTCTTGCAGAAGAGAACCCCTCCTGTTATCCCAACACTGGATCAGTTGAAAAGTCTGGCAGGTAAAGATGATAGGACACTTCTTAGTAATATGGCTAATAGGGTTACCCCAGATAGGTATAAACATAAGCCTTGTTTGAGTATATTTAGGGAAGTGGAGATTATTTCTCACATGTAAAAGAAGAAGCAGGACAACCACTGCGGCTAGTAGACTTATTAGCTGCGCAGGAATGGACAGGCAAGTAAAAGGTTAAATTGGATCTCAGCAAGGCTCGTGTCGCACTAGCTGTTTATGAATACTGATTTTCTTCCAGCCAAGTTGTCACAAGTTCATGCAGTGACACGCACCGTCAGTTGGTTGTTCTTGTCACACTAGAGTGATTGCATGAAGTTATAGTTTAATCAAACTTTTGGGGTTCAGTGTTTTCTAGAATTCTGTCTACAGTAGACGCGTAGGGCTTTAAGGCACAGCATTAGAGAATAGTATGTTATTGTTTTCAGCGGAATTCCTAACCTAAAACTTTGTATATGCTAGTTTGTCTTGCAGTTAGAGATGGGGCTTAAATAATGTAAAAATGCCATGTCCACATGCCAGCTGGTGAAATGATGACCCTGACTTAATGTCCATGTTGACTTTCTGGTGTCGATATTCTATCAACATTTCATACCACACCCTCACAATGGGATATGCGTGCGTGCGAGTGAAGAGCCACACTTCTTGCCGAGCACGCAGTTCAGCAGACTTGTGTGCTACTCTGACTCCTCCGGCCCATTGTTTGCAGTACCAGAATGCTTTTAGTACTGCACAGGTACTGGGGCTGTTATTTGGAAACCTGTAATGTCATATGCACAGAAATGTAGTGATGCCAGGCACAGTGTGGGGAAAGCCAGGGGTCATGTTTACATTTTTATTTAGTCTCCAATAGGTGCCCCAAATTATCGGGAAAAAAACCCTTATTTAGAAAGCTCAGGACCAAACATCCCAGGATCCAGACCCTTGTGAATTTTGTGGTCCAAGAATTGTATTTAGCAAGAGTGATATCTGTATGACATAACCCACCACGCGTACATTTAGTAGCATCTGTGCAGCAATAAGGCTGCGTATGTAATTCTGTTTAAAAGCCTCCATTTGATAGAGTACTACTACAGTTATTCTGTAGGGTCATGAATAGAATATCCTGATATATAGGCCTGCACTTATGTACCTGGAAAAGCCATAAATTAATGTATGGCTTCTCTTTCATTATGTTGATAACAGGCATATTACCTGTACACGCAACTCTGCATAGTCTGCAATTGTGCTGACCCACCCTCACTGAATTTTTCACCTTCAGCCACAGTAGGAAATGACCGAATGCTTATGGACCTGTGTTGCCCGTAGATGCGTATGCTCAGCTCTAGAGATGTGCAGTCCGACACTAGACAAGATACATTTGGCAGACAGACTTACGTTCACCTGTGTCAGTGCCATAGTGTTGATAAGGTTGGGGCCCTGCAGCATTATAATAACATAATGTAGAGGGGGCAGGACTGCAGTGCTGGGAAAAGTAGGATGCAGTGGAGATGACCGCTCACGTCCTGGGCAGGGCAAAGGGCGTCTCAGGGAAGACTAGCACAGTGACTGCTGTTATAGTATGGGGACTACATGCTTTCCTTTTAGTGAAAGTTATGTATTTTCGGTAACGCCTTAATGGCCAGTCGTATTTCGGACTAGGTGCTTTGTCATGCGCAGTCCGGTACACTGGATATATCTTTCAAAAGGGCCCAAACATTTTTCTCTGACGTCCTAGTGGATGCTGGGGACTCCGTAAGGACCATGGGGAATAGCGGCTCCGCAGGAGACTGGGCACCGCTAAGAAAGATTAAGGACTACCTGGTGTGCACTGGCCCCTCCCACTATGACCCTCCTCCAGACTTCAGTTAGAATCCTGTGCCCGGCTGAGCTGGATGCACACTAGGGGCTCTCCTGAGCTCCTAGAGAGAAAGTATATTTTAGTTTTTTTTATTTTACAGTGAGATCTGCTGGCAACAGACTCACTGCAGCGAGGGACTAAGGGGAGAAGAAGCGAACCTACCTAACTGGTGGTAGCTTGGGCTTCTTAGGCTACTGGACACCATTAGCTCCAGAGGGATCAACCGCATGGAACCGGCCATTGGTGTTCGGTCCCGGAGCCGCGCCGCCGGCCCCCTTACAGAGCCAGAAGCAAGAAGAATCCGGAAAATCGGCGGCAGAAGACATCAGTCTTCACCAAGGTAGCGCACAGCACTGCAGCTGTGCGCCATTGCTCCTCATACACACTTCACACTCCGGTCACTGAGGGTGCAGGGCGCTGGGGGGGGGCGCCCTGAGAAGCAATAAATACACCTTGGCTGGCAAATATATCACAATATATAGCCCCAGAGGCTATATATGTGATAAATACCCCTGCCAGAATCCATAAAAAAGCGGGAGAAAAGTCAGCCGAAAAAGGGGCGGAGCTATCTCCCTCAGCACACTGGCGCCATTTCTCCCTCACAGCTCCGCTGGAAGGAAGCTCCCTGGCTCTCCCCTGCAGTCTACACTACAGAAAAGGGTAAAAAAGAGAGGGGGGGCACTAAATTTAGGCGCAATATACATATAGCAGCTATAAGGGGATATAATTTAGTTAATCCCTGATTTATATAGCGCTCTGGTGTGTGCTGGCATACTCTCTCTCTGTCTCCCCAAAGGGCTTGGTGGGGTCCTGTCTTCTGTCAGAGCATTCCCTGTGTGTGTGTGGTGTGTCGGTACGGCTGTGTCGACATGTTTGATGAGGAGACTTATGTGGAGGAGGAGCAGGTGCCTATAAATGTGTTGTCACCCCCTGCGGGGCAGACACCGGAGTGGATGGACTTGTGGAAGGAATTACGCGAAAGTGTCGACTCCTTACATAAAAAATTTGACGACATGCCAAATGCGGGGCAGCCGGCTTCTCAGCCCGTGCCTGCCCAGACGTCTCAAAAGTCATCAGGGGCTCTAAAACGCCCGCTACCTCAGATGGCAGACACAGATGTCGACACGGATACTGATACCAGTGTCGACGACGAAGAGACTAATGTAATGTCCAATAGGGCCACTCGTTATATGATTGAGGCAATGAAAAATGTTTTACACATTTCTGAGGTGACCCCAGGTACCACAAAAAAGGGTATTATGTTTGGGGAGAAAAAACTACCAATAGTTTTTCCCCCTTCTGAAGAATTGAATGAAGTGTGTGAACTAGCGTGGGCTTCCCCGATAAAAAATTGGTAATTTCAAAAAAATTACTAATGGCGTACCCTTTCCCGCCAGAGGATAGGTCACGTTGGGAAACACCCCCTAGGGTGGATAAAGCACTTACGCGCTTATCAAAAAAGGTGGCACTGCCGTCCCAGGATATGGCCGCCCTAAAGGAACCTGCTGACGGAAAGCAGGAGGCTCTCCAGAAAGCTATATATACACACACTGGTATACTGAGACCAGCTATTGCCTCAGCATGGATGTGCAGTGCTGCAGCTGCATGGTCAGACTCCCTGTCAGTAAACATTGACACCCTAGACAGGGACACTATATTGCTAAACGTAGAGCATATTAAAGACGCTGTCTTTTACATAAGAGATGCACAGAGGGATATTTGCCGGCTGGCATCAAAAATAAGTGCACTGTCCATTTGTGCCAGGAGAGGGTTATGGACCCGGCAGTGGACAGGTGATGCAGATTCTAAAAGGCACATGGAAGTTTTGCCTTTATAAGGGTGAGGAGTTGTTCGGGATGGTCTTTCAGACTTAGTGTCCACAGCAACAGCTGGGAAGTCAGCATTTTTGCCACATGTCCCCTCACAACCAAAGAGAGCACCGTATTATCAGGTGCAGTCCTTTCGCCCCCAAAAGAGCAGACGGGGTAGAGGCGCGTCCTTTCTGCCCAGAGGCAGAGGTAGGGGAAAAAAGCTGCAGCATACAGCCACTTCCCAGGAACAAAAGTCCTCCCCCGCTTCTTCTGCTAAGTCCGCCGCATGACGCTGGGGCTCAGCAGGCGGAGCCAGGTACGGTGGGGGGCCGTCTCAAAAACTTCAGCAATCAGTTGGCTCGCTCACAGGTAGATCCCTGGATCCTTCAAGTGGTATCTCAGGGGTACAGGCTGGAATTCGAGACATCCCCCCCCCCCCGCCGTTTCCTCAAATCTGCCTTACCAACGACTCCTTCAGAAAGGGAGGCTGTGTTAGAGGCAATTCACAAGCTGTATTCCCAGCAGGTGATAGTCAAGGTGCCCCTACTTCAACAAGGACGGGGTTACTATTCCACAATGTTTGTGGTACCGAAACCGGACGGTTGGTGAGACCCATTTTAAATTTGAAATCCTTGAACACATATTTAAGAAAATTCAAGTTCAAGATGGAATTGCTCAGGGCGGTTATTGCAAGCCTGGAAGAGGGAGGTTACATGGTATCTCTGGACATCAAGGATGCTTACCTGCATGTTCCCATTTACCATCCTCACCAGGAGTACCTCAGATTTGTGGTACAGGATTGTCATTACCAATTCCAGACGTTGCCGTTCGGCCTGTCCACGGCACCGAGGGTATTTACCAAGGTAATGGCCGAAATGATGATACTCCTTCAGAAAAAGGGAGTTTTAATTATCCCATACTTGGACGATCTCCTGATAAGGGCGAGGTCCAGAGAGCAGTTGTTGGTCGGCGTAGCATTATCTCAGGAGGTGCTACACCAGCACGGTTGGATTCTGAATATTCCAAAGTCTCAGCTGGTTCCGGCGACACGACTACTGTTCCTGCGGATGATTCTGGACACAGTCCAGAAAAAAGTGTTTCTCCCAGAGGAGAAAGCCAAGGAGCTGTCATCTCTAGTGAGAGGCCTCCTGAAACCAAAACAGGTGTCGGTGCATCATTGCACGTGAGTCCTGGGAAAGATGGTAGCTTCCTACGAAGCGATTCCATTCGGCAGGTTCCATGCCAGAACCTTTCAGTGGGACCTGTTGGACCAATGGTCCGGATCGCATCTTCAAATGCATCGGTTGATAACCCTGTCTCCAAGGACCAGGGTGTCTCTGCTGTGGTGGCTGCAGAGTGCTCATCTCAGAGAGGGCCGCAGATTCGGCATACAGGACTGGGTCCTGGTGACCACGGATGCCAGCCTTCGGGGCTGGGGTGCAGTCACACGGGGAAGAAACTTCCAAGGACTTTGGTCAAGTCAGGAGACTTCCCTACACCATAAATGTTCTGGAACTGAGGGCCATTTACAATGCCCTAAGTCAAGCAAAGCCCCTGCTTCAAAACCAGCCGTTTCTGATCCAGTCAGACAACATCACGGCAGTCGCCCATGTAAATCGACAGGGCGGCACAAGAAGCAGGACGGCGATGGCAGAAGCCACAAGGATTCTCCGATGGGCGGAAAATCACGTGTTAGCACTGTCAGCAGTGTTCATTCCGGGAGTGGACAACTGGGAAGCAGACTTCCTCAGCAGGCACGACCTCCACCCGGGAGAGTGGGGACTTCATCCAGAAGTCTTCCAACTGATTGTAAACCGTTGGGAAAAGCCACAGGTGGACATGATGGCGTCCCGCTTAAACAAAAAGCTAGAAAAATATTGCGCCAGGTCAAGAGACCCTCAGGCGATAGCTGTGGACGCCCTAGTGACACCGTGGGTGTACCGGTCGGTTTATGTGTTCCCTCCTCTTCCTCTCATACCCAAGGTACTGAGGATAATAAAGAAAAGAGGAGTAAGAACTATTCTCATTGTTCCAGATTGGCCAAGAAGGTCTTGGTACCCGGAACTTCAAGAATTAATCTCAGAGGACCCATGGCCTCTGCCGCTCAGACAGGACCTGCTGCTGCAGGGGCCCTGTCTGTTCCAAGACTTACCGCGGCTGCGTTTAACGGCATGGCGGTTGAACACCGGATCCTAAAAGAAAAGGGTATTCCGGAGGAAGTCATTCCTACGCTTATTAAAGCTAGAAAAGATGTAACCGTACAACATTATCACCGCATATGGCGAAAATATGTTGCGTGGTGTGAGGCCAGGAAGGCCCCAACGGAGGAATTCCAGCTAGGTCGATTTCTGCACTTCCTACAGTCAGGGGTGACTATGGGCCTAAAACTGGGTTCCATTAAGGTCCAGATTTCGGCTCTGTCGATTTTCTTCCAAAAAGAACTGGCTTCACTGCCTGAAGTTCAGACATTTGTCAAGGGAGTGCTGCATATTCAGCCTCCTTTTGTGCCTCCAGTGGGACCTCAACGTGGTGTTGGGTTTCCTAAAGTCACATTGGTTTGAGCCACTCAAAACCGTGGATTTAAAATATCTCACGTGGAAAGTGGTCATGCTTTTGGCCTTGGCTTCGGCAAGGCGTGTGTCAGAATTGGCGGCTTTGTCATGTAAAAGCCCCTATTTGATTTTCCATATGGATAGGGCAGAATTGAGGACTCGTCCCCAGTTTCTTCCTAAGGTGGTATCAGCTTTTCACTTGAACCAACCTATCGTGGTGCCTGCGGCTACTAGGGACTTGGAGGACTCCAAGTTACTGGACGTAGTCAGGGCCTTGAAAATTTATGTTTCCAGGACGGCTGGAGTCAGGAAGACTGACTCGCTATTTATCCTGTATGCACCAAACAAGATGGGTGCTCCTGCTTCAAAGCAGACTATTGCTTGCTGGATTTGTAGCACAATTCAGCTTGCGCATTCTGTGGCTGGCCTGCCGCAGCCTAAATCTGTAAAAGCTCATTCCACGAGGAAAGTGGGCTCTTCTTGGGCGGCTGCCCGAGGGGTCTCGGCTTTACAACTTTGCCGAGCTGCTACTTGGTCAGGGGCAAACACGTTTGCAAAATTCTACAAATTTGATACCCTGGCTGAGGAGGACCTTGAGTTCTCTCATTCGGTGCTGCAGAGTCATCCGCACTCTCCCGCCCGTTTGGGAGCTTTGGTATAATCCCCATGGTCCTTACGGAGTCCCCAGCATCCACTAGGACGTCAGAGAAAATAAGATTTTACTCACCGGTAAATCTATTTCTCGTAGTCCGTAGTGGATGCTGGGCGCCCGTCCCAAGTGCGGACTGTCTGCAATACTTGTATATAGTTATTGTTAACTACAAGGGTTATTGTTAAGCCATCTTTTGAGAGGCTCTGTTGTGTTCATACTGTTAACTGGGTATATTATCACGAGTTATACGGTGTGATTGGTGTGACTGGCATGAGTCTTACCCGGGATTCAAAATCCTTCCTTATTGTGTCAGCTCTTCCGGGCACAGTATCCTTACTGAAGTCTGGAGGAGGGTCATAGTGGGAGGGGCCAGTGCACACCAGGTAGTCCTAAATCTTTCTTAGCTGTGCCCAGTCTCCTGCGGAGCCGCTATTCCCCATGGTCCTTACGGAGTCCCCAGCATCCACTACGGACTACGAGAAATAGATTTACCGGTGAGTAAAATCTTATTTTTTCTTTAATGTACCACAAAAGGATCTATTCACAAACCCATTAATTTTCTGCCAATAGGCTACTCTTCAGTAGAGGGCTATCAATGTTTACTTTTACAGTATACTTATTATAAAACTGGACCATAATAAAAATTAGGTTATTGAGGTTGCTGTATGTGCGTTCATGGTGCACAGAACATACATAGCGCACCCACAGCTCCTACCACAATGATGGCACAGAAGAGGAACAGGGCAATGCATTACAAGAGCGGGGGGGGGCACGGAGCTGTGTGTCTGAGTTACCCGGCGAATGCCATGTCCAGTTACTAGTATGAAATGAAATATAAATTACACAGATACAAAATACAGATTTGGCTAAATAAATCAAGTTACATTAAATTAAATAACATCTAATGTCCTCTTTTTAAATAAGAAATAAGAATATTCCAAAGTCGTCGACAGTGTCTGGCATTACTACTGTGCGCTGTCCACTGCCTAGCACATGGCACAGATGTTCCCAGAAGAAAACCTCCTCAGCATAATAGAAAATGAAAGCTCAGGAGAACTCTGACAAAGCAGACTGTCACTGAGTGCTGAAAGTTCTATTTCACGAATTGGCTGTTGTGTTTTTTTTTTTTTTAGTGCTTAAAAATGAGACTCCCTGGAATGTATGCAAAACATTGAGTTGCAAATTGCACATATGTTGTATGAAATGTTGTACATGGCGATAAAAAGTCTTATGATGAATCTCAGCCACTGTGCAGCTCAAAGTCACACAACAGGAAATACTGCACTAAGGAGAATCCTGCTGATCACTGCTGCTCTGTCCTAGATATGTTTGCTGGCTATGCAGTACTTGCCGCTGAGACACCTCAGTGTTGGTGCAGTGGGAATGCTGCTCCTGTCTATGGGGATAATTCAGAGCTGATCGCTGCTGTGCGCTTTTTGCTATCCTGCGATCAGATAGTCGCCACCTACAGGGGGAGTGTATTTTCTCCGTGCAAGTGTGCATTCCTATGTGTATGCCGAGCTGCCAAAATTCTGTGTGTGCAGTCCCTGTGCAGCCCAGGACTTACTCTTCCAGTGTGATTGATTCAGGCTGATCGGGCTGCGTTTTCCAGAACACTCCCAGTAAACGGTCAATTACCACCCATAAACGGCCTCCTCCTGTCAGTCACCTTGCACACACCCCAGTGAATGGATTTTTCTCACCATCCTGTCGCTGACCGCCAATCCCCGTTGTTGTCATTGTCCGACATGCATGCGCACTGCAGTGCATACGCATGCACTGTTACGACCTGATCGCCCACTGTGCGAAAACGCACAGCAGCGATCAGATCTGAATAACCCCCTATGTTGTTAACAAGGATACAGACTTTCACAGTCCTGGGATTGCTGCTTATGTTCACCACTTTCAAGCATTTTTATATTTATACAGTCAGCAAGAATATATTTCTCTGACGTCCTAGTGGATGCTGGGAACTCCGTAAGGACCATGGGGAATAGCGGCTCCGCAGGAGACTGGGCACAACTAAAGAAAGCTTTAGGACTACCTGGTGTGCACTGGTTCCTCCCTCTATGACCCTCCTCCAGACCTCAGTTAGAATTTTGTGCCCGGCTGAGCTGGATGCACACTAGGGGCTCCCCTGAGCTCTTAGAAAAAGAAAGTTTATTTTAGGTTTTTTATTTTCAGTGAGATCTGCTGGCAACAGACTCACTGCTACGAGGGACTAAGGGGAGAGAAGCGAACCTACCTGCTTGCAGCTAGCTTGGGCTTCTAGGCTACTGGACACCATTAGCTCCAGAGGGATCGAACACAGGCCCAGCCTCGGTCGTCCGGTCCCGGAGCCGCGCCGCCGTCCCCCTTACAGAGCCAGAAGCAAGAAGAGGGTCCTGGAAATCGGCGGCAGAAGACTTCGGTCTTCATCAAGGTAGCGCACAGCACTGCAGCTGTGCGCCATTGCTTCCCATGCACACCTCACACTCCGGTCACTGATGGGTGCAGGGCGCAGGGGGGGGGGGGGGCGCCCTGGGCTGCAATATTGAGTACCTTGGCTGGCAAATAACACATAATATAGTCATAGAGACTATATATGTGTAAAATACCCCTGCCAGATATACATAGAAAAAAGCGGGAGAAGTCAGCCGAAAAAGGGGCGGGGCTATCTCCCTCAGCACACTGGCGCCATTTTCCCTCACAGCTCCGCTGGAAGGATCGCTCCCAGGCTCTCCCCTGCAGTTTCCAGACTACATAGGGTAAAAAAAGAGAGGGGGGGCACTAAATTTAGGCGCAATATTGTGTATACAAGCAGCTATTGGGAAAAATCACTCAGTTATAGTGTTAATCCCTGTGTTATATAGCGCTGTTGGTGTGTGCTGGCATACTCTCTCTTTGTCTCCCCAAAGGGCTTTGTGGGGTCCTGTCCTCAGTCAGAGCATTTCCTGTGTGTGTGCGGTGTGTCGGTACGGCTGTGTCGACATGTTTGATGAGGAGGCTTATGTGGAGGCGGAGCAGGTGCCGATAAATGTGATGTCACCCCCTGCGGGGTCGACACCTGAGTGGTTGGTTATGTGGAAGGAATTACGCGACAGTGTCGACTCCTTACATAAAAGGTTTGACGACATAGTAGATGTGGGACAGCCGGCTTCTCAGCCTGTGCCTGCCCAGACGTCTCTAAAGCCATCGGGGGCTCTAAAACGCCCGCTACCTCAGATGGCAGACACAGATGTCGACACGGATACTGACTCCAGTGTCGACGATGATGAGACTAGTGTACATTCCAATAGAGCCACCCGTTACATGATTACGGCAATGAAAAATGTGTTGCATATTTCTGATATTACCCCAGGTACCACAAAAAAGGGTATTATGTTTGGGGAGAAAAAACTACCAGTGGTTTTTCCCCCATCTGATGAATTAAATGAAGTGTGTGAAGAAGCGTGGGTTTCCCCCGATAAGAAACTGGTAATTTCTAAAAAGAAAAAATGAGGACTACCTCAACTGCGCACAGTTTGCAAAGTCTATTAAATGTCTCTAGACATTCAGATGTGGGTAAGTGCATGGAATGCTGGTCTTCTTAAAACTTCCTTCTCTTAGTCAAATGAGTGGAAATCTTCTCTCAGACTTGATCCAATGTCCCTCAAAAAGAAGAAAAAAAGGAGAGCGATATCGTGTAGTAGGTCCTAGGTTCAATGATGGCGAGTTGTTCTAGGATTTCATAGTTTGACGAGATGTTTCGTACCGTACTCACGTCTAGAGAGAAGGGTTTCCACATATAAAGGTTTCTTTATGGGTCCAAACTTCTCCTAGCTGAGTAAATAGGTGGTTCGGACTTCTTTCAGTTTCTCCCCAAGTGGTATCCCAAAGCGAGAAATAAGGGAGAGAACAGCCGAATTAATAGACCACAATGAAGTCTATTCCATCAGTTACAATCATAGCCGGAGGGATCAACCAGCTTACTGTACTTACACTAAACAAGTGTATAAAAAGCACATAAAGGTATCTTTAACCGTGATACATTGTCAAACAAGTCACTTGGTGTTTAGAATATCAATGGGTCAGCGTACCCCACTTACGGTCTTCCAAGTGTTGTCTATCCCGTAGCAGTTTCTTTCTCCACCTCCTTCTCAGAAGGTGGAACTCCACCCTTGAATACACCCGATCTCGATATAATAAAATATGTATCAGGGATAGAGGTATATTAAAAAGGAATTATTAAACAGAAAAATTTATAAGATGAACACAACAATAGTGTCGAATGCTAATAGACCGTCCAGAAGATGTTTAACACAACCTTGACAAAGACCTCTGGTCGAAACGCGTTGGTGTGAGGGCTATACATCACTTACTGACCTTCCAGATCACCATTATTAAGGTGAGGTAATCCGGATCTATCTCCTCTTTTTTGATTGTGTTAAACATCTTCTGGACGGTCTATTAGCATTCGACACTATTGTTGTGTTCATCTTATAAATTTTTCTGTTTAATAAATTCCTTTTTAATATACCTCTATCCCTGATACATATTTTATTATATCGAGATCGGGTGTATTCAAGGGTGGAGTTCCACCTTCTGAGAATGAGGTGGAGAAAGAAACTGCTACGGGCTAGACAACACTTGGAAGACCGTAAGTGGGGTACGCTGACCCATTGATATTCTAAACACCAAGTGACTTGTTTGACAATGTATCACGGTTAAAGATACCTTTATGTGCTTTTTATACACTTGTTTAGTGTAAGTACGGTAAGCTGGTTGATCCCTCCGGCTATGATTGTAACTGATGGAATAGACTTCATTGTGGTCTATTAATTCGGCTGTTCTCTCCCTTATTTCTCGCTTTGGGATACCACTTGGGGAGAAACTGAAAGAAGTCCGAACCACCTATTTACTCAGCTAGGAGAAGTTTGGACCCATAAAGAAACCTTTATATGTGGAAACCCTTCTCTCTAGACGTGAGTACGGTACGAAACATCTCGTCAAACTATGAAATCCTAGAACAACTCGCCATCATTGAACCTAGGACCTACTACACGATATCGCTCTCCTTTTTTTCTTCTTTTTGAGGGACATTGGATCAAGTCTGAGAGAAGATTTCCACTCATTTGACTAAGAGAAGGAAGTTTTAAGAAGACCAGCATTCCATGCACTTACCCACATCTGAATGTCTAGAGACATTTAATAGACTTTGCAAACTGTGCGCAGTTGAGGTAGTCCTCATTTTTTCTTCGTACGTCTATCTTTATAGGGTGTTGAGTGACACCTGGGTACTACGCAACTGCAGCCGTTCGAGCGCAGTGGTTCACTATTTCTGCTTTTTCTGGTAATTTCTAAAAGGTTACTAATGACGTACCCTTTCCCGCCAGAGGACAGGTCACGTTGGGAGACATCCCCTAGGGTGGATAAAGCGCTCACACGTCTGTTAAAAAAGGTGGCACTACCGTCTCCGGACACGGCCGCCCTAAAGGAGCATGCAGATAGAAAGCAGGAGGCTATCCTGAAGTCTGTATATACACACTCGGGTATTATACTGAGACCGGCTATTGCTTCAGCATGGATGTGCAGTGCTGCAGCTGCGTGGTCAGATTCCCTGTCGGAAAACATTGATACCCTAGACAGGGACACTATATTGCTAACCGTAGAGCATATTAAAGACGCTGTCTTGTACATGAGAGATGCACAGAGGGATATTTGCCGGCTGGCATCTAAAATAAACGCAATGTCCATTTCTGCCAGGAGAGGATTGTGGACTCGGCAGTGGACAGGAGATGCAGATTCTAAAAGGCACATGGAAGTATTGCCTTACAAGGGTGAGGAGTTGTTTGGGGATGGTCTCTCGGACCTCGTTTCCACAGCGACAGCTGGGAAGTCAGCATTTTTACCCCATGTTCCCTCACGGCCAAAGAAAGCACCGTATTATCAGGTACAGTCCTTTCGGCCCCAGAAAGGCAAGCGGGTTAGAGGCGCGTCCTTTCTGCCCAGAGGCAGAGGTAGAGGGAAAAAGCTGCAACATACAGCTAGTTCCCAGGAACAAAAGTCCTCCCCCGCTTCCTCTAAGTCCACCGCATGACGCTGGGGCTCCACAGGCGGAGCCAGGTACGGTGGGGGCCCGTCTCAAGAACTTCAGCGACCAGTGGGCTCGCTCACGGGTGGATCCCTGGATTCTACAAGTAGTATCTTAGGGGTACAAGCTGGAATTCGAGACGTCTCCCCCTCGCCGTTTCCTCAAATCTGCCTTGCCGACAGCTCCCCCGGATAGGGAGGCAGTGCTGGAGGCGATTCACAAGCTGTATTCTCAGCAGGTGATAATCAAGGTACCCCTCCTTCAACAAGGACAGGGTTACTATTCCACAATGTTTGTGGTACCGAAACCGGACGGTTCGGTGAGACCCATTTTAAATTTAAAATCCTTGAACACTTATATAAGAAGGTTCAAGTTCAAGATGGAATCGCTCAGGGCGGTGATTGCAAGCCTGGACGAGGGGGATTCCATGGTATCACTGGACATCAAGGATGCTCACCTGCATGTCCCCATTTACCCTCCTCACCAGGAGTACCTCAGATTTGTGGTACAGGACTGTCATTACCAATTCCAGACGTTGCGGTTTGGTCTGTCCACGGCACCGAGGGTATTTACCAAGGTAATGGCCGAAATGATGATACTCCTTCGGAGAAAGGGAGTTTTAATTATCCCGTACTTGGACGATCTCCTTATGAAGGCGAGGTCCAGGGAACAGTTGTTGATCGGTGTAGCACTAGCTCGGGAAGTGCTACAACAGCACGGCTGGATCCTGAATATTCCAAAGTCGCAGCTGGTTCCTACAACGCGTCTACTGTTCCTGGGGATGGTTCTGGACACAGAACAGAAAAAAGTATTTCTCCCGGAGGAGAAGGCCAAGGAGTTGTCATCTCTAGTCAGAGACCTCCTAAAACCAAAACAGGTGTCTGTGCACCACTGCACGCGAGTCCTGGGAAAGATGGTGGCTTCTTACGAAGCAATTCCATTCGGAAGGTTCCATGCAAGGATCTTTCAGTGGGATCTGTTGGACAAGTGGTCCGGATCGCATCTTCAGATGCATCGGCTGATAACCCTGTCTCCAAGGACCAGGGTGTCGCTGTTGTGGTGGCTGCAGAGTGCTCATCTTCTAGAGGGCCGCAGATTCGGCATACAGGACTGGGTCCTGGTGACCACGGATGCCAGCCTTCGAGGTTGGGGGGCAGTCACACAGGGAAGAAACTTCCAGGGACTATGGACAAGTCAGGAGACTTCCCTACACATAAATATTCTGGAACTAAGGGCCATTTACAATGCCCTAAGTCAGGCAAGACCCCTGCTTCAACACCAGCCGGTGCTGATCCAGTCAGACAACATCACGGCGGTCGCCCATGTAAACCGACAGGGCGGCACAAGAAGCAGGATGGCAATGGCAGAAGCCACAAGGATTCTCCGATGGGCGGAAAATCATGTGTTAGCACTGTCAGCAGTGTTCATTCCCGGAGTGGACAACTGGGAAGCAGACTTTCTCAGCAGACACGACCTCCACCCGGGAGAGTGGGGACTTCATCCAGAAGTCTTCCAAATGATTGTACACCGGTGGGAAAGGCCACAGGTGGACATGATGGCGTCCCGCCTCAACAAAAAGCTAAAAAGATATTGCACCAGGTCAAGGGACCCTCAGGCGATAGCTGTGGACGCTCTGGTAACACCGTGGGTGTACGGGTCGGTGTATGTGTTCCCTCCTTTGCCTCTCATACCCAAGGTACTGAGACTAATAAGAAGGAGAGGAGTAAGAACTATACTCATTGTTCCGGATTGGCCAAGAAGAGCTTGGTACCCAGAACCACAAGAAATGATCTCAGAGGACCCATGGCCTCTGCCGCTCAGACAGGACCTGCTGCAGCAGGGGCCCTGTCTGTTCCAAGACTTACCGCTGCTGCGTTTGACGGCATGGCGGTTGAACGCCGGATCCTGAAGGAAAAGGGCATTCCGGAGGAAGTTATCCCTACGCTTATTAAAGCTAGGAAAGAAGTGACCGCAAACCATTATCACCGCATATGGCGGAAATATGTTGCGTGGTGTGAGGCCAGGAAGGCCCCAACGGAGGAATTTCAGCTAGGTCGATTTCTGCACTTCCTACAATCAGGGGTGACTATGGGCCTAAAATTGGGTTCCATTAAGGTCCAGATTTCGGCTCTATCGATTTTCTTCCAAAAAGAACTGGCTTCACTACCTGAAGTTCAGACATTTGTTAAGGGAGTGCTGCATATTCAGCCCCCTTTTGTGCCCCCAGTGGCACCTTGGGATCTCAACGTGGTGTTGGATTTCCTAAAGTCGCATTGGTTTGAACCACTTAAAACCGTGGAACTAAAATATCTCACGTGGAAAGTGGTCATGCTGTTGGCCTTGGCTTCGGCCAGGCGTGTGTCAGAATTGGCGGCTTTGTCTTGTAAAAGCCCTTATCTGATTTTCTATATGGATAGGGCGGAATTGAGGACTCGTCCCCAATTTCTCCCAAAGGTGGTTTCAGCGTTTCATTTGAACCAGCCTATTGTGGTGCCTGCGGCTACTCGTGACTTGGAGGACTCCCAAGTTGCTGGACGTAGTCCGGGCCCTAAAAATCTATGTTTCCAGGACAGCTGGAGTCAGAAAGACTGACTCGCTATTTATCCTGCATGCGCCCAACAAGTTTGGTGCGCCTGCTTCAAAGCAGACTATTGCTCGCTTGATCTGTAGCACGATTCAACTTGCACATTCTGCGGCTGGACTGCCGCATCCTAAATCTGTAAAAGCCCATTCCACGAGGAAGGTGGGCTCTTCTTGGGCGGCTGCCCGAGGGGTCTCGGCTTTACAACTTTGCCGAGCAGCTACTTGGTCGGGGTCAAACACATTTGCTAAATTCTACAAGTTTGATACCCTGGCTGAGGAGGACCTAGAGTTCGCTCATTCGGTGCTGCAGAGTCATCCGCACTCTCCCGCCCGTTTGGGAGCTTTGGTATAATACCCATGGTCCTTACGGAGTTCCCAGCATCCACTAGGACATCAGAGAAAATAAGATTTTACTCACCGGTAAATCTATTTCTCGTAGTCCGTAGTGGATGCTGGGCGCCCGTCCCAAGTGCGGATTGTCTGCAATACTTGTATATAGTTATTGTTGAGCCATCTGTTGAGAGGCTCAGTTATATTTCATACTGTTCACTGGGTATAGTATCACGAGTTATACGGTGTGATTGGTGTGGCTGGTATGAGTCTTACCCGGGATTCAAAATCCTTTCCTTATTGTGTCAGCTCTTCCGGGCACAGTATCCTAACTGAGGTCTGGAGGAGGGTCATAGTGGGAGGAGCCAGTGCACACCAGGTAGTCCTAAAGCTTTCTTTAGTTGTGCCCAGTCTCCTGCGGAGCCGCTATTCCCCATGGTCCTTACGGAGTTCCCAGCATCCACTACGGACTACGAGAAATAGATTTACCGGTGAGTAAAATCTTATTTTCTCTGACGTCCTAGTGGATGCTGGGACTCCGTCAGGACCATGGGGAATAGCGGCTCCGCAGGAGACAGGGCACAAAATTTAAAAGTTTGACCACTAGGTGGTGTGTACTGGCTCCTCCCCCTATGACCCTCCTCCAAGCCTCAGTTAGGTTTTTGTGCCCGTCCGAGCAGGGTGCAATCTAGGTGGCTCTCCTAAAGAGCTGCTTAGAAAAAGTTTGTTAGGTTTTTTATTTTCAGTGCGTCCTGCTGGCAACAGGCTCACTGCAACGAGGGACTTAGGGTAGAAGAAGTGAACTCACCTGCGTGCGGGATGGATTTGCTTCTTAGGCTACTGGACACTAGCTCCAGAGGGACGATCACAGGTACAGCCTGGATGGGTCACCGGAGCCGCGCCGCCGACTCCCTTGCAGATGCCGAATAGAGAAGAGGTCCAGAAACCGGCGGCAGAAGACGTCTCAGTCTTCATGAGGTAGCGCACAGCACTGCAGCTGTGCGCCATTGCTCTCCGCACACTTCACACCAGCGGTCACTGAGGGTGCAGGGCGCTGGGGGGGGCGCCCTGGGCAGCAATGTAATATACCTATTCTGGCTAAAATATATCACATATAGCCCCTGGGGCTATATGGATGTATTTAACCCCTGCCAGGTTCCAAAAAAACCGGGAGAAGAAGCCCGCCGAAAAGGGGGCGGGGCCTATTCTCCTCAGCACACAGCGCCATTTTCCTGCCCAGCTCCGCTGCGAGGAAGGCTCCCAGGACTCTCCCCTGCACTGCACTACAGAAACAGGGTAAAAACAGAGAGGGGGGGCACTTATTGGCGATATTTATAATATTTGAGCTGCTATAAAGGGAACACACTTATTAAGGTTGTCCCTATATATATTTATAGCGCTTGGGTGTGTGCTGGCAAACTCTCGCTCTGTCTCCCCAAAGGGCTAGTGGGGTCCTGTCTTCTATCAGAGCATTCCCTGTGTGTCTGCTGTGTGTCGGTACGTGTGTGTCGACATGTATGAGGACGATGTTGGCGTGGAGGCGGAGCAATTGCCTGTAATGGTGATGTCACCCCCTAGGGAGTCGACACCAGAATGGATGGCTTTGTTTATGGAATTACGGGATAGTGTCAGCACGCTACAAAAGTCGGTTGACGACATGAGACAGCCGGCAAACCAGTTAGTACCTGTCCAGGCGTCTCAGACACCGTCAGGGGCTGTAAAACGCCCTTTACCTCAGTCGGTCGACACAGACCCAGACACTGACACTGAATCCAGTGTCGACGGTGAAGAAACAAACGTATTTTCCAGTAGGGCCACACGTTATATGATCACGGCAATGAAGGAGGCTTTGCATATCTCTGATACTGCAAGTACCACAAAAAGGGGTATTATGTGGGGTGTGAAAAAACTACCGATAGTTTTTCCTGAATCAGAGGAACTGAATGAAGTGTGTGATGAAGCGTGGGTTACCCCAGATAGAAAACTGCTAATTTCAAAGAAGTTATTGGCATTATACCCTTTCCCGCCAGAGGTTAGGGCGCGCTGGGAAACACCTCCTAGGGTGGATAAGGCGCTCACACGCTTATCAAGTTAAAGGATGCATTTCTTTATATGCGAGATGCACAGAGAGATATTTGCACTCTGGCATCAAGAGTAAGTGCGATGTCCATATCTGCCAGAAGAAGTTTATGGACGCGCCAGTGGTCAGGTGATGCGGATTCCAAACGACATATGGAAGTATTGCCGTATAAGGGGGAGGAATTATTTGGGGTCGGTCTATCGGATCTGGTGGCCACGGCAACGGCCGGAAAATCCACCTTTTTACCCCAGGTCACCTCCCAGCAGAAAAAGCCGCAGGCTTTTCAGCCGCAGTCCTTTCGTTCCTATAAGAACAAACGAGCAAAAGGACATTCCTATTTGCCCCGAGGCAAAGGAAAGGGTAAGAGACTGCAACAAGCAGCTCCTTCCCAGGAGCAGAAGCCCTCCCCGGCTTCTACAAAGGCGTCAGCATGACGCTGGGACCTTACAAGCAGACTCAGGGGCGGTGGGGGGTCGCCTCAAACATTTCAGCGCACAGTGGGCTCACTCGCAGGTGGACCCCTGGATCCTGCAGGTAGTATCTCAGGGTTACAGGTTGGAATTCGAGAAGTCCCCTACTCGCCGTTTCCTAAAGTCTGCTTTGCCAACGTCTCCCTCCGACAGGGCGACGGTATTGGAGGCCATTCACAAGCTGTATTCTCAGCAGGTGATAGTCAAGGTACCCCTCCTACAACAGGGACAGGGGTATTACTCCACGCTATTTGTGGTACCGAAGCCGGACGGCTCGGTAAGACCGATTCTAAATCTAAAATCTCTGAACCTGTACATACAAAAATTCAAGTTCAAGATGGAGTCACTCAGAGCAGTGATAGCGAATCTGGAAGAAGGGGATTTTATGGTGTCCTTGGACATCAAGGATGCTTACCTTCATGTTCCAATTTGTCCTTCACACCAAGGGTACCTCAGGTTCGTGGTCCAAAACTGTCATTATCAGTTTCAGACGCTGCCGTTTGGATTGTCCACGGCATCCCGGGTCTTTACCAAGGTAATGGCCGAAATGATGATCCTTCTTCGAAGAGAAGGCGTCTTAATTATCCCTTACTTGAACGATCTCCTGATAAGGGCAAGATCCAGAGAACAGCTGGAGGTCGGAGTAACACTAACCCAAGTAGTGCTCCAACAACACGGGTGGATTCTGAATTTTCCAAAATCCCAACTGATCCCGACGACACGTCTTGTTCCTAGGGATGATTCTGGACACTGTTCAGAAAAAGGTATTTCTTCCGGAGGAGAAAGCCAGGGAGTTATCCGATCTAGTCAGGAACCTCCTAAAACCAGGAAAAGTATCTGTGCATCAATGCACAAGAGTCCTGGGAAAAATGGTAGCTTCTTACGAAGCGATTCCATTCGGCAGATTCCATGCACGAGCTTTTCAGTGGGATCTGCTGGACAAATGGTCCGGATCGCATCTGCAGATGCATCAGCGGATAAAATTGTCCACAAGGACAAGAGTGTCTCTGCTATGGTGGTTGCAGAGTGCTCATCTGTTAGAGGGACGCAGATTCGGCATACAGAACTGGGTCCTAGTGACCACGGATGCCAGCCTGAGAGGCTGGGGAGCGGTCACACAGGGAAGAAACTTCCAGGGCGTGTGGTCAAGCCTGGAGACGTCTCTTCACATAAATATACTGGAGCTAAGAGCAATCTACAATGCTCTAAGCCTGGCAAAACCTCTGCTTCAGGGTCAGCCGGTGTTGATTCAGTCGGACAACATCACGGCAGTCGCCCACGTAAACAGACAGGGCGGCACAAGAAGCAGGAGGGCAATGGCAGAAGCTGCAAGGATTCTCCGCTGGGCAGAAAATCATGTGTTAGCACTGTCAGCTGTGGTCATCCCGGGAGTGGACAACTGGGAAGCAGACTTCCTCAGCAGACACGATCTGCACCCGGGAGAGTGGGGACTTCATCCAGAAGTCTTCCACATGATTGTGGTCCATTGGGAAAGACCAATGGTGGACATGATGGCGTCCCGCCTCAACAAAAAACTGGACAGGTATTGCGCCAGGTCAAGAGACCCTCAGGCAATAGCTGTAGACGCTCTGGTAACACCATGGGTGTACCAGTCAGTGTATGTGTTTCCTCCTCTGCCTCTCATACCAAAAGTACTGAGAATTATACGGCAAAGGGGAGTAAGAACGATACTCGTGGCTCCGGATTGGCCAAGAAGAACTTGGTACCCGGAACTTCAGGAGATGCTCACGGAAGATCCGTGGCCTCTACCTCTAAGACGGGACCTGCTTCAGCAGGGACCGTGTCTATTCCAAGACTTACCGCGGCTGCGTTTGACGGCATGGCGGTTGAACGCCGAATCCTAAGGGAAAAAGGCATTCCGGAAGAGGTCATCCCTACCCTGGTAAAAGCCAGGAAGGAGGTGACTGCACAACATTATCACCGCATTTGGAGAAAATATGTTGCGTGGTGTGAGGCCAGGAAGGCCCCGACGGAGGAATTTCAACTGGGTCGATTCCTACATTTCCTGCAAACAGGATTGTCTATGGGCCTCAAATTAGGGTCCATTAAGGTTCAAATTTCGGCCCTGTCGATTTTCTTCCAGAAAGAATTGGCTTCAGTTCCTGAAGTCCAGACTTTTGTAAAAGGAGTACTACATATACAGCCCCCGGTTGTGCCCCCAGTGGCACCGTGGGATCTTAATGTAGTTTTGGATTTTCTCAAATCCCATTTGGTTTGAGCCACTCAAATCGGTGGATTTGAAATATCTTACATGGAAAGTAACCATGCTACTGGCCCTGGCTTCAGCCAGGAGAGTGTCAGAATTGGCGGCTTTATCGTATAAAAGCCCATATCTGATTTTCCATTCGGACAGGGCAGAACTGCGGACGCGTCCTCACTTTCTGCCTAAGGTGGTTTCAGCGTTTCACCTGAACCAGCCTATTGTGGTGCCTGCGGCTACTAGCGATTTGGAGGATTCCAAGTTGCTGGACGTTGTCAGAGCATTGAAAATATATATTTCAAGGACGGCTGGAATCAGAAAATCTGACTCGCTGTTTATACTGTATGCACCCAACAAGCTGGGTGCTCCTGCTTCTAAGCAGACGATTGCTCGTTGGATTTGTAGCACAATTCAACTTGCACATTCTGTGGCAGGCCTGCCACAGCCTAAATCTGTCAAGGCCCATTCCACAAGGAAGGTGGGCTCATCTTGGGCGGCTGCCCGAGGGGTCTCGGCATTACAACTCTGCCGAGCAGCTACGTGGTCAGGGGAGAACACGTTTGTAAAATTCTACAAATTTGATACCCTGGCTAAGGAGGACCTGGAGTTCTCTCATTCGGTGCTGCAGAGTCATCCGCACTCTCCCGCCCGTTTGGGAGCTTTGGTATAATCCCCATGGTCCTGACGGAGTCCCAGCATCCACTAGGACGTCAGAGAAAATAAGATTTTACTTACCGATAAATCTATTTCTCGTAGTCCGTAGTGGATGCTGGGCGCCCATCCCAAGTGCGGATTGTCTGCAATACTTGTACATAGTTATTGTTACAAAAAAATCGGGTTGTTATTGTTGTGAGCCGTCTGTTCAGAGGCTCCTACGTTTGTCATACTGTTAACTGGGTTCAGATCACAAGTTGTACGGTGTGATTGGTGTGGCTGGTATGAGTCTTACCCGGGATTCAAAATCCTTCCTTATTGTGTACGCTCGTCCGGGCACAGTATCCTAACTGAGGCTTGGAGGAGGGTCATAGGGGGAGGAGCCAGTACACACCACCTAGTGGTCAAACTTTTAAATTTTGTGCCCTGTCTCCTGCGGAGCCGCTATTCCCCATGGTCCTGACGGAGTCCCAGCATCCACTACGGACTACGAGAAATAGATTTATCGGTAAGTAAAATCTTATTTTTCCTCATTATTGCACCAGCTACACTGTGCATACACATTGGTTCTCAGCACGGGGTTGTGCTGCACCTGACATCGCTTAGAGTGACCTCCACAGCACACGGGGCTGACTGCGCACCAGCCAGACCAGAATTACAGCCTGAGCGAGCGGTCTGTATCCGGTATGAAATACCGGCAGACAATATGCCGGCTGTCAGTATAACAACAGCAACATCCCATCTGCCAAAATCCTGGTAGCGTGGCTGCGAGTCCCTTCGTGGGCTTGTTGTGCCTACCACACTTCTAGCCCTGTGGCTTTGCTCGCCACAGGTTCTATTCCCACTCTGTTGGCGGCGTGGACCCACCAGATGGCGGCGCGTGCATACGCTGCTGCTGCTGTACCTGTTCCAGTGGTTGGTGATGAGGCTGGTATCCGCAGGGTTCATGGTGCTCACGTCCGCGGTGATGGTGGTGTGTCGGGCGTGCTGGTGATCTTGGGCGTCCTGTGTGTCCTGCTTGAAGGGGGCTGCTGCGGGATGGTGTACCCCCATGAGGTGCTGCTGGGTCTTCGGCTGCCTTCAGCTCTGCTTCCGGCGTCTCCAGCGCTGCCTTTGATGTTGCCTAGGATGCGGGGAATCGGAGCAGGCTGCTCTGTGTCCGGGGCTGAGACTGTGCTGCTGCATCCCTTAAGTTTCCTGCTAGTGTAGGCATTGTGGGTGCAGCGGTGACTGATGGAACAGAGCCGCTGAATGAAGGAGCCGCTGTTCCCCTCTCCATTGTGGCCACGGATGGGTTTGCCACTGCTGCAGCTAAGGTGGTAAGGGGGGATGCTGGCCCTCATGTCTATGGCTCTGCCACTGCAGCAGCTAAGGTGGCAAGGGGTGATGCTGGCCCTCATGCCTCTGTGGTATCGGCAGCACAGGATTGTTTGGAGACTGTCCCAGGATCACATGTGAGTGACGTTATGAATGGATTTTATGAACGATCGGTGCAGTACTGGCAGAGTCATGAAAATTCAAAGGATGGGAGTGGACAACGCCCCTGTAAAGGGCATAATTGGGGTTATTGGTTATGGAGCCCCAGGTTTGTCTGGAAGCGGTATAAAAGAAGAGAGAGGAAACAAAAAAGGGGGAAACGAGCTGGTATTAAAGCCAGTATTCTGTCAGGCCCCCTCTACCTAGTTTATGTTTAGCTAACGTTCAGTCATTAGCAAGTAAGCTTGATGACTTCTATGTGGACTCTGCTAGTAAGAAGTATTTAAAGCACTGTTCTTTATACATTTTTACTGAAACTTGGTAACAGGACTCAGTCCTGGATTCAGCGGTGTCTATGGACGATAGGATTTTATTTAGGGCAGATCGGACTCTGGCCTCCAGAAAAAGCAGGGGTGGTGGGGTTTGTATTTTTGTATATCGTATGTGGTGATCTGAGGCCACCTTGATTGACACTCATTTCTCAGTGGATATTGAGTATTTGAGTGTCAAGTGCAGGCCTTTTCTCTGACGTCCTAGTGGATGCTGGGGACTCCGTAAGGACCATGGGGAATAGCGGCTCCGCAGGAGACTGGGCACAAAAGTAAAGCTTTAGAACTACCTGGTGTGCACTGGCTCCTCCCCCTATGACCCTCCTCCAAGCCTCAGTTAGATTTTTGTGCCCGAACGAGAAGGGTGCACACTAGGTGGCTCTCCTGAGTTGCTTAGTGAAAAGTTTAGTTTTAGGTTTTTTTATGTTCAGTGAGACCTGCTGGCAACAGGCTCACTGCATCGAGGGACTAAGGGGAGAAGAAGCGAACTCACCTGCGTGCAGAGTGGATTGGGCTTCTTAGGCTACTGGACATTAGCTCCAGAGGGACAGATCACAGGCCCAGCCATGGATAGGTCCCAGAGCCGCGCCGCCGGCCCCCTTACAGAGCCAGAAGACAGAAGAGGTCCGGAAAATCGGCGGCAGAAGACGTCCTGTCTTCAACAAGGTAGCGCACAGCACTGCAGCTGTGCGCCATTGCTCTCAGCACACTTCACACTCCGGTCACTGAGGGTGCAGGGCGCTGGGGGGGGGGCGCCCTGAGACGCAATAAAAACACCTTGCATGGCAAAAAATGCATCACATATAGCTCCTGGGCTATATGGATGAATTTAACCCCTGCCAGAATACACAGAAAAACGGGAGATAGGCTCCGCCCCCTTCTCGGCGGCCTTATCTCCTCAGCACACTGGCGCCATTTTCCCTCACAGCTCCGTTGGAGGGAAGCTCCCTGGCTCTCCCCTGCAGTCACTACACTACAGAAAGGGTTAAAAAAGAGAGGGGGGCACTAATTACGCGCAGTATTAAAAATACAGCAGCTATAAGGGGAAAAACACTTATATAAGGTTATCCCTGTATATATATAGCGCTCTGGTGTGTGCTGGCAAACTCTCCCTCTGTCTCCCCAAAGGGCTAGTGGGGTCCTGTCCTCTATCAGAGCATTCCCTGTGTGTGTGCTGTGTGTCGGTACGTTTGTGTCGACATGTATGAGGAGAAAAATGATGTGGAGACGGAGCAGATTGCCTGTAATAGTGATGTCACCCCCTAGGGGGTCGACACCTGAGTGGATGAACTGTTGGAAGGAATTACGTGACAGTGTCCGCTCTGTATAAAAGACAGTGGTTGACATGAGACAGCCGGCTACTCAGCTTGTGCCTGTCCAGACATCTCATAGGCCGTCAGGGGCTCTAAAGCGCCCGTTACCTCAGATGGCAGATATAGACGCCGACACGGATACTGACTCCAGTGTCGACGGTGAAGAGACAAATGTGACTTCCAGTAGGGCCACACGTTACATGATTGAGGCAATGAAAAATGTTTTACACATTTCTGATAATACGAGTACCACCAAAAAGGGGTATTATTTTCGGTGAGGAAAAACTACCTGTAGTTTTCCTGAATCTGAGAAATTAAATGAGGTGTGTGATGATGCGTGGGTTTCCCCCGATAACAACTGATAATTTCTAAAATGTTATTGGCATTATATCCTTTCCCGCCAGAGGTTAGGGTGTGTTGGGAAACACCTCCTAGGGTGGATAAAGCGCTCACACGCTTGTAAGAACAAGGGCTCTACCCTCTCCTGAGATGGCCGCCCTTAAGGATCCTGCTGATAGAAAGCAGGAGGGTATCCTAAAATGTATTTACACACATACTGGTGTTATACTGCGACCAGCAATTGCCTCAGCCTGGATGTGCAGTGCTGGGTTGGCGTGGTCGGATTCCCTGACTGAAAATATTGATACCCTAGATAGGGACAGTATATTATTGCCTATAGAGCATTTAAAAGATGCATTTCTATATATGCGTGATGCACAGCGGAATATTTGCCGACTGGCATCAAGTCTAAGTGCGTTGTCCATTTCTGCCAGTAGAGGGTTATGGACACGACAGTGGTCAGGTGATGCGGATTCCAAACGGCATTTGGAAGTATTGCCTTATTAAGGGGAGGAGTTATTTGGGGTCGGTCTTTCAGACCTGGTGGCCACGGCAACAGCTGGGAAATCCACGTTTGTACCCCAGGTCGCCTCTCAACATAAGAAGACGCCGTATTATCAGGCGCAGTCCTTTCGTGGGCAAGCGGGCAAAAGGTTCCTCATTTCTGCCCCGTGACAGAGGGAGAGGAAAAAGGCTGCAGAAATCAGCCAGTTCCCAGGAACAGAAGCCCTCTCCCGCCTCTGCCAAGCCCTCAGTATGACGCTGGGGCTTTACAAGCAGAATCAGGCACCGTGGGGGCCCGCCTCAATGAATTTCAGCGCGCAGTGGGCTCACTCGCAATTAGACCCCTGGATCCTTCAGGTGATATCTCAGGGGTACAAATTGGAATTCGAGACGTCTCCCCCTCGCCATTTCCTAAAGTCGGCTTTACCGATGTCTCCCTCTGACAGGGAGGCAGTTTTGGAAGCCATTCACAAGCTGTATTCCCAGCAGGTGATAATCAAGGTACCCCTCCTGCAACAGGGAACGGGGTATTATTCCACACTGTTGTGGTACCGAAGCCGGACGGCTCGGTGAGACCGATTCTAAATCTAAAATCTTGAACACTTACATACGGAGGTTCAAATTCAAGATTGAGTCACTCAGAGCAGTGATTGCGAACCTGGAAGAAGGGGACTACATGATGTCTCGGGACATCAAGGATGCTTACCTTCATGTCCAAATTTACCCTTCTCACCAAGGGTACCTCAGGTTTGTGGTACAGAACTGTCACTATCAGTTTCAGACGCTGCCGAATGGATGGTCCACGGCTCCCCGGGTCTTTACCAAGGTAATGGCCGAAATGATGATACTCTTTCGAAGGAAGGGAATTTTAGTTATCCCTTACTTGGACGATTCCCTGATAAGGGTAAGATCCAGGGAACAGTTGGAGGTCGGTGTAGCACTATCTTAGGTAGTGTTTCGGCAGCACGATTGGTTTCTCAATATTCCAAAATCGCAGCTGATTCCCGACTCGTCTTCTGTTCCTAGGGATGATCCTGGACACAGTCCAGAAAAAGGTGTTTCTCCCGGAGGAGAAAGTCAGGGAGTTATCCGAGCTAGTCGGGAACCTCCTATAACCGAGCCAAGTCTCAGTACATCAATGAAAGGGTTCTGGGAAAAATGGTGGCTTCCTACGAAGCAATCCCATTCGGCAGATTCCACGCAAGAACTTTCCAGTGGGACCTGCTGGACAAATGGTCCGGGTCGCATCTTCAGATGCATCAGCGGATAACCCTGTCACCAAGCACAAGGGTGTCTCTCCTGTGGTGGTTGCAGAGTGCTCATCTTCTAGAGGGCCGCAGATTCGACATTCAGGACTGGGTCCTGGTGACCACGGATGCCAGCCTGCGAGGCTGGGGAGCAGTCACACAGGGAAGGAATTTCCAGAGCTTATGGTCAAGCCTGGAGACATCACTTCACATAAATATCCTGAAGCTAAGGGCCATTTACAATGCTCTAAGCTCAGCAAGACCTCTGCTTCAAGGTCACCCGGAGTTGATCCATTCGGAAAACATCACGGCAGTCACCCACGTAAACAGACAGGGTGACACAAGAAGCAGGAGGGCAAGGCAGAAGCTGCAAGGATTCTTCGCTGGGCGGAAAATCATGTGATAGCACTGTCAGCAGTATTCATTCCGGGAGTGGACAACTGGGAAGCAGACTTCCTCAGCAGACACGACCCCCACCCGGGAGAGTGGGGACTTCACCCAGAAGTCTTCCACATGTTTATAAAACTCGACAAGTATTGCGCCAGGTCAAGGGACCCTCAGGCAATAGCTGTAGACGCTCTGGTAACACAGTGGGTGTACCAGTCAGTGTATGTGTTCCCTCCTCTGCCTCTCATACCCAAGGTACTGAGAATTATAAGATGGAGAGGAGTAAGCACTATATTCGTGGCTCCGGATTGGCCAAGAAGGACTTGGTAACCGGAACTTCAAGAGATGCTCACGGAGGATCCGTGGCCTCTACCTCTAAGAAGGGACCTGCTCCAGCAAGGACCCTGTCTGTTCCAAGACTTACCGCTGCTGCGTTTGACGGCATGGCGGTTGAACGCCGGATCCTGAAGGAGAAAGGCATTTCGGATGAAGTCATTCCTATCCTGATCAAAGCCAGGAAAGATATAACCGCAAAACATTATCACCGCATTTGGCGAAAATATGTTGCGTGGTGCGAGGCCAGTAAGGCCCCGACGGAGGAATTTTCAACTAGGTCGATTCCTACATTTCCTGCAAACAGGAGTGTCTATGGGCCTGAAATGGGGGTCCATTAAGGTTCAAATTTCGGCCCTGTCAATTTTCTTCCAAAAAGAACTAGCTTCAGTCCCTGAAGTTCAGACGTTTGTGAAAAGGGTACTGTATATACAGCCTCCTTTTTGTGACTCCAGTGGCACCTTGGGATCTAAATGTAGTTTTTGGGTTCCAAAAGTCACATTGGTTTGAACCACTTAAATATGTGGAGTTAAAATATCTCACATGGAAAGTGGTCATGCTGTTGGCCCTGGCCTGGGCCAGGTGCGTGTCAGAATTGGCGGCTTTATCCTGTAAAAGCCCTCATCTGATTTTCCATTCGGACAGGGCGGAATTGAGGACTTGTCCTCAGTTTCTCCCTAAGGTGGTTTTCAGCGTTTCACCTAAATCAACCTATTGTGGTGCCTGCGGCTACTAGGGACTTGGGGGACTCCAAGTTGCTAGACGTTGTCAGGGCCCTGGAAATATAGGTTTCCAGGACGGCTGGAGTCAGAAAATCTGACTCGTTGTTTATTCTGTATGCACCCAACAAGCTGGGTGCTCCTGCTTCTAAGCAGACTATTGCTCGTTGGATTTGTAGTACAATTCAGCTTGCACATTCTGTGGCAGGCCTGCCACAGCCAAAATCTGTAAAAGCCCATTCCACAAGGAAGGTGGGCTCATCTTGGGCGGCTGCCCGAGGGGTCTCGGCTTTACAACTTTGCCGAGCAGCTACTTGGTCAGGAGCAAATACGTTTGTAAAATTCTACAAATTTGATACCCTGGCTGAGGAGGACCTGGAGTTCTCTCATTTGGTGCTGCAGAGTCATCCGCACTCTCCCGCCCATTTGGGAGCTTTGGTATAATCCCCATGGTCCTTACGGAGTCCCCAGCATCCACTAGGACGTCAGAGAAAATAAGAATTTACTTACCGATAATTCTATTTCTCGTAGTCCGTAGTGGATGCTGGGCGCCCATCCCAAGTGCGGATTGTCTGCAATACTGGTACATAGTTATTGTTACCAAAAAATCGGGTTATTGCTGTAGTGAGCCATCTTTTCTAGAGGCTCCTCTGTTATCATGCTGTTAACTGGGTTTAGATCACAAGTTATATGGTGTGATTGGTGTGGCTGGTATGAGTCTTACCCGGGATTCAAAATCCTTCCTTATTGTGTACGCTCGTCCGGGCACAGTATCCTAACTGAGGCTTGGAGGAGGGTCATAGGGGGAGGAGCCAGTGCACACCAGGTAGTTCTAAAGCTTTACTTTTGTGCCCAGTCTCCTGCGGAGCCGCTATTCCCCATGGTCCTTACGGAGTCCCCAGCATCCACTACGGACTACGAGAAATAGAATTATCGGTAAGTAAATTCTTATTTTTACCTGCCCAGGAAAATTTCTATGATAATTATTATTGCCGTTTATATACCCCCTTGTGCAAATGTTAATAAGGCATTGGAGATTCTTTATAATGCCGTGGGATCTTTACAGACAGATTATGTTGAGGCATGTTTTATTGTGGCTGGCGATTTTAATCAAGCAGATTTTTAAAAAAAAGGTAATGCCGAGATTTAACAAGTAGGTATCTGTCCCCACACGCTGGACGCATATATTAGATCAAGTCTATTCTAATTTAATCTTAGCTTATGAGGCCTTTGCTTGTCCTCACATTGGCAATTCTGATCACTTGTCTCTATTTTTAAGGCCAGTTTATAAACCCCAGGTTAAGAGTGAAGCCTGTGATTAATACGGTTACAATCTGGCCAGAGGGAGCAATGATGAGGTTGCAAGATATGTTGGAATTTACAAATTGGGATTTGTTCATCGAAGAGTGTGTGATCAATGATTCAGTTGATATTGATTTACTTGCATCTTTGATCTCCTGCTATATAAGTTCATGCATGGAGAGTGTCACGGTGAGGAAAAAAAATTAAAACCTTTTCTAATGAGAAACCATGGTTAAATGGGGAGGTTCATGCCCAGCTTAAAGACAGGGATAGAACTTTCAAGGCTGGCGATCAGGCCGCTTTGAGAACAGCCAGGGCCCAACTCCGTTTGGGCATAAAATTAGCAAAAATTGGTTGCTCTAAAAAGATTGAAGATCTTAGTAGTTTGAATAAGAATCCTAGGGGCTTGTGGCAGCTGATATATGAAGTGACTGGGTGCAAAGTTAAAAAGGCCGACCATATGGAGGTTACTAACTCATTTGCAGAAGATTTAAATTTTGTTTTATTGTAGATTTAAAGAAGTGAATAGATTACCCCAGTTGCCGCAGATCCCTCGAGAGGGGGAATCTCCCTTGTTGCTTGAAGAAGGCTCTGTACTCAATTGTTTGCGTCTGGTAAATCCGGGCAAGTCAGCAGGACCTGATGCCATTCAGGGGAGGGTCCTTCATTGATGTGCGGAGCAACTGAGTGGGATATTAACGATCTTGTTTAACTTGTCACTCATGCACTATGTAGTGCCAAGGAGTGTGAAGTTGACAAGTATTGTCCCAGTCCCTTAGAAATGGTCAGTTAAGTGTTTTAATGACTATCGGCCTATGGCATTAACGTCCCTCATAATGAAATGCTTTGAGAGACTAGTATTGAGTCGTATTAAATCTTTTATTCAGCCGAGTTTGACCCATTTCTCGCTACACCAACACTGAGGTATCTCAGTGAGTTGATATCGTGTTCCTGGCGGTCGGGATGCCTGTTGTCAAAATACCAACAGCGGCATCCCGATGTTGAAAATACCGACAGTGGTTGATTGCTAAAGCTATCCTGATACTTTGCCTGCCTAACCCTAACCCTCCCTACCCCATAGCCTAACCCTAACTTCCACCGCGGTATACCTGTCCGGCGGCCTGTTACATCCTCATTTAGCATCCTGGCAGTCGGATTCCTTCGCTGGAATAGTGATACTTGTCAGGATCCCGGTATCGACATTGTAAGTACTGTAGTATCTGGGACAGAGCAGCATTGATTAGCAGGATTCTCTGCAGTGCGGTAATTACTATTATGTGACTTTGAACTGCAAAGTGGTGTGTGTGTGTTTGTATGTATGAGTGTGTGTGTGTATATGTATGTGTGTATATGTGTGTGTGTATGTGTGTGTGTGTGTGTGTGTGTATATATATATATATATATATATATATATATATATATATATATATATATATATATATATATATATATATATATATATATATATATATAAACAGAGAACCCAGCACTCACCAAAGTAAACTCACTTATCCTCAACAATTCAATAAATAAATGATGGGGGTTTAGTTGGTGGATTGGCCAATGCACGGAAGCCTGTATACCGATTCAAGGTACCCCACCTTCATACAGGTCCTACACTATCACAGAGTCTTAAAACCTGACTACCACACTGCTGCATCATCTGCCTGCTAGATGTAATGTGTACCTGCCACAGACTATATGGCTTTTAAAGGCACACTAGTCACCTATTGCACTGGCTCAAAGATGATTGCTAAAAAACAGCTGAGACAGGTTCAGGATAATGAAGTCCACACAGGGGTGCATGAGAAAGCTAGTGGCCACGGTTAATAAGAGCTAACCATAGATTAACCCCTTCATATACACACAGAGTAAAAACCACAGCACTCACCGCACCAGAAGCGGGGCACAGCTATGCACTTACCACTCACAGGGTGGGGTGCATGTAACACTGCACTCTCCACCACAGAAGCGGGGTACACAGCTGTACTTACCACTCACAGGGCGGGGTGCATGTAGCCCATGACCACATCGCTCTAATAAATACAAACAGAGAACCCAGCACTCACCAAAGTAAACTCACTTATCCTCAACAATTCAATAAATAAATGATGGGGGTTTAGTTGGTGGATTGGCCAATGCACGGAAGCCTGTATACCGATTCAA